>NW_014581802.1:0-4823 GCF_000485595.1 Priapulus caudatus
TGTTAGGTGGGTGTGAGATCGCGGTCATGTTGAGTGGGTGTAACATCGCGGTCATGTTAGGTGGGTGTGAGATCGCGGTCATGTTAGGTGGGTGTGCGATCGCGGTCATGTTAGGTGGGTGTGAGATCGCGGTCATGTTGAGTGGGTGTAACATCGCGTCCATGTTAGGTGGGTGTGAGATCGCGGTCATGTTAGGTGGGTGTGAGATCGCGGTCATGTTAGGTGGGTGTGAGATCGCGGTCATGTTGAGTGGGTGTAACATCGCGGCCATGTTAGGTGGGTGTGAGATCGCGGTCATGTTAGGTGGGTGTGAGATCGCGGCCATGATAAGTGGGTGTGACATCGCGGCTATGATAGGTGGGTGTACTACCGGGGGCATGTTAGGTCGGTGCAAGCCCGCAAGCATGTTAAGGGAGTGTGAGATCGCGGCCATGTTAGGTCGGTGTGAAATCGCGGTTCCAATATTTTTACTCAAGATTTGTTCATGCTGTTGCTGTTATCCCGCCGTTCATCGCCCGCAGGTTTTTTAAGCAAATAGTGCAGTCGGCGAGAGCAAACAGCGGAAACGTTGACGATTTCCTCGGCTGCATCAATGTCAAGATGCACGACATTCCATCGACGGGTGTTGAGAAGTGGTTTCCCCTGGAGGCAAGATCGAGCAAGTCTAACGTGCAGGGACAAATCAAGCTCAAGCTACAGGTGCTGGATAGTCTGCCGTTAGGAGGCAATATATATATATATATATATATATATATATATATATATATATATATAATATATAAGTATTTATGTATATGGGTGATGGCTGCGTTATGACGGTGTTTTGGCTTCGGCGTAGGGTTTAGGCGACCTGAATGATAGCAACTCGTGTTCATGCGTGCAGGGTCTCTCTCTCTCTGTGTATTGGCTCAACGTGTTTCTTTCTTCCCGATTTCCGTAGCCGCATGAGCAGCGGGTAAGTGGCGAGGCTTGTCTGTCAGTGAATCCCCCGTGCCCACGTGACTCCATCTAGATTGATAGATGGATGTTTTCTTGTTGTAGTAGACCCCGCTCTGAGTATAGCGCATCACACCCCGTTGGCTGGAGTATTGTCGATAGTTGTAGCTGAATGCTGATTAGTTCCTCTCTGTATTAGCGTGTAGTGCACTATGATTAGCTTGTACCCCGTATGCGACAAGGGCTACTCTGTTAAATGTATCCCATCTACATGAGTACGTCTTTATGCGTACTTGAGGGGAGGCGGTAGTGTTCTCGATGCTTGCAGATGGTGAATGTAAGTGTTTGCATTGCGGTGATGGTGTTGGTAATACTCGTGAAATAAACAGTCTTTCGATTTGATGACACATGGTGCATAATTAGCCGTGTCCGAATGCTGGTGGATGGATATACTAAGTGTCAAACGTATTCTAAAACCGTCTTAAATCCGTTGCCAGGAAATAGTGGTTGTTCAACTTTTGTTTCCGATCTGTAGTGATTCGTCAATATACTGCTTAGCTTAGTATCGTAAATGTACAAACCACGCAGTTTTGTTTAGCACCTTGCGTACTTTGCCTTGTCTATATGCAATTATTTTTCTACGAACTGCGAACCACGGTCACGCATTTATTTTCTATATTGATTAATTTATTTAAACGTTGATCGAGTACATATAATTACTTCAAATTAGTATTTATCATTTGGTTACAGCCAACACATCCCGTTGGACATGCTCCACCATTGGTACAATATAAATTATATATAACTTCACCCTAGACTTTTCACCATGCACATTTGCACATCGAGAACCGAGCATAACTACGAGTAACATGATCACAAATTGTTGAACATGTTATTCATAACACGGTCACAGATAACGACACACTGATCGGATCTGAATTGCTTCACTCGCATGTGTGTGTGTGTGCAAATATATATCGGCCTATATATATCTGTATGTATATGTATGTTTGTGTGTGTGTGTGTGTGTGTGTGTGTGCGTGCGTGCGTGCGTGCGTGCGTGCGTGCGTGCGTGCGTGCGTGCGTGTGTATGCGTGTGGTGGGTGCATATATAATCTATATTATATATATTATATATATATATATATATAGGCCTATATATTATATATCTTGTTAATGGTAGTGTTATGTATGTATGTAATGTATGTAAAATGTTGTGGTGGGTTGTGTGTGGTGTGTGTTGGGTTACGGTGTGTGTTGGTGTGTGTGTGTTGTGGTGTGTGGTGCGGTTGTGGTGTGGTGGGTGTGGGGCGGTGGTTGTAACATGTGTGTGTTTGTGTGTGTGTGTGGTTGTGGTGTTGTGCGCGCGCGCGAGCGCGTGTGTGTTGTGTGTGTGTGTGTGTGCGGCGTGTTGCGTGGGTGTGGTGGTGTGGGTGTGGTGGGTGTGTGTGTGGGTGGTGTGGTGTGTGGTGTGTGTGTTGTGTGCATATACATTTTATTATGATATATTATATATATTATATATAATATATATAAACAAGAGTACATAATATAGGAAGATGTGTGGGGGGGGGAATATAGGAAGTTCCCTCCTATATGTACTCTTGATAATATATATAAGTATATATATATATAATATAAATAGCCTATAATATATCTGTATTTCGATGTATGTAATGTATTAATTGTAGTGTATTGTTAATGTATTAATTGTATGTAGGTATGTAAGTAGCTATTTATGTATGTTATTGTATGTATGTTATGTATGTAGTATGTGGTGGTGTGTGGTGTGTGTGGTGTGTGGTGTGTTGTGTGGGTTGTGTTGTGGTTGGTGTGTGTGTGTGTGTGTGTGTGTGTGGTGTGTGTGTGGGTGTGGTGTTGTTTGTTGTGTTGTGTGTGGTGTGTGTGTGTGGCGTGGCGTGCGGTGCCGGTGCGTGCGTGCGTGCGTGGCGTTGCGTGGCCGTGCGTGCCGTGCGTGCGTGCCCAGTGCGTGCGTGGCGGTGCGTGCGTTGCGTGCGGTGGGCCCCCCGTGCGGTTGGGCGGTGCCGTGCCGTGCGTGGCCGGTGCCGTGCGTGCGTTGCGTGCGGTGCGTGCGTTTTAGTGCGTGGCGTGCGGTGCGTGCGTGCCGTGCGGGCCCGTGCGTGCGGTGCCGTGCCGTGCGTTGCGGTGCGTGCTCGTGCCGTGGCGTGCGCTTGCGTGCGGTCCGTGGTGGCGGTGCCGTGGCGTGCGTGCCGTTGCGTGCCGTCTGCGGTGCGTGGCGTGCGTGCGTGCCGTGCGTGGCGTCGCCCGTGCGTGGCCGTGGCGTGCGGTGGTTGCCGTGCCGTGGCGTGGCGTTGGCGTGCGTTGCGTTGCGTGCGTGCGTGCGTGCGTGCGTTGGCGTGCGTGCCCCGGTGCGTGGTGCGTGCGTGCGTCGTGCGTTGCGTGCGTCCGTGCGGTGGGCGTGCCGTGCGTGCGGTGCGTGGGCGGGTGGTGCGTGCGGTGCGTGCGTGGCCGTGCGTGCGTGCGGTGCCCCGGTGCGTGCGTCGGTGCCGTGCCGGTGCACGGTGCCGTGGCGTTGCGTGCGGCTGCGTGCGTGCGTGGGCGGTTGCCGTGCGTGCCCGTGCGTGCGTGCGTGCCGTGCGTGCCCGTGCGTTGGCGTGGCGTTGCGTTGCGTGCGGGTGGCGGGGTGCGTGGGCGTGCGGTGGCGGTGCCGTGCGGTGGTGGCGTTGCGTGCGTGCGGGTGCGATGCGTGGGGTGCGATAGCGTGCGTGTGGTTGTGCTTTCAGTAAAAAGCTTTTTCGTTTAAAAACAAGGGTTTTGCCCGAACACGTCCAGGTACATTGCAAATGCACAAGTGCTACTTTCCGAGTAACCTGTTGGTTGAGTCTTAATTGATTGATTCTCCTAGTGCCAGAACACCGGACAACCCACGTTTTTTTTTCATTTTCTCGCGGCGTCCTTGGGATTATAGTTGGGTCACGGTTTCCTATATGTTTGAATATTTGTTTACATCATTTTCATTGTTATTATTTGTTTTACTCTTCTCTCGCTCGCTTCTCTCTCTCTCTCTTCCTCGCCCTTCTCTCTCGTCTCTCCCTCTTTTCCGGCTCTCTCTCTCTCCACCTTCTCTCTTGCTCTCTTTTTTTAAACTTCTTCCTTTTGTTTCTCTCTCTCATCGCTCCTCGCTTCTCGCTCCTCGGTCTTTCCCGACTTCCTTCTCCCTCTTCCTACCTTACCTGTCCGTCCTGTTGCAGTTGCTGTAGATAATACGAACGAACTGCGTTTGCGCCCTGCCCCCCTGGTTCCCACCTACCCAAACCGCATCCCCGGGGTAAAATCTCTTCGTCGGTTTATTCTTGTTCCGTTCTGTTGTTGCCAGGCACATCCAGTTTTTGCTATTGTTCTTATTCCTACTTAATAGTTCAAAGTGGTTTTCGGTATAAAAAATGGTGTCAAGTGGAATTGCCGTTTTATCGAATGAAAGTTTTTATAGGCCCTGAAATGGTTCAGATTCCGGATACGATTTGTTGATTTTGGATAACAACTGTATATCGATATGCGACCTTCAATAAGAAACGCAGATCGGAACTTGCTTCCTTAAGAGCCGTAAGTACCTTTTGGCTACAACATAATTCGCACGAATAAATATCTATCATTATCTTCCTTCATATACTATCTTATTCCTTCTAAAAGAGATTTCCCGCGGTAACCAGTCCAGCATATTTTCCTACAAGTGATTGTTATTTTGCCACATAACACTAAGTATAACCCCCCTTAGTGGCGAGAAATCAACCTCGTAAACATAACCGGCGGTCCCCCCCCGCGGGTCTTGCCATATTCCGCACGGGGTTCCTGCGTGTCTTAAGGTCCGCCATCTTGGTTTTGCAGGAAGAAAGAAGGAGAAGCCG
>NW_014581802.1:4848-8735 GCF_000485595.1 Priapulus caudatus
GTATGTATGTATGTATGTATGTATGTATGTATGTATGTATGTATGTATGTATGTATGTATGTATGTATGTATGTATGTATGTATGTATGTATGTATGTATGTATGTATGTATGTATGTATGTATGTATGTATGTATGTATGTATGTATGTATGTATGTACGTACGTACGTGCGTGCGTGCGTGCGTGCGTGCGTGCGTGCGTGCGCGCGCGCGCGCGTGCGTGCGTGTGTGTGAATGTGTGCTTTCAGTAAAAGTTTTTAAACAGGTTTTGCCGAAACCAGGTATTGCAATGCACATCTACTTTCTGAATTAAAATGTGTTGAGTCTATTTTAATTCTATATGCAAACATGACAACCACGTTTTTTTCATTTTTTCGCGCGTCTTTTTAACATGACGGTAGCGGTTCCTATATGTCTGATATTTGTTTACACATTTCACTGTTATTTATTTGTTACTCTCTCTCGCTCGCTCTCTCTCTCTCTCTCTCTTCCTCGCTCTCTCTCGGTCTCTCCCTCTTTCTCGCTCTCTCTCTCTTCCCAGCTCTCTCCCTTGCTCTCTTTTTACTTCTCTCGTTCTCTCTCTCTCGCTCTCGCTCTCGCTCTCGCTCTCGGTCTTTTCCCCGACTCTCTCCCTCCTTCTACCTTACCTGTCGTCTGTTGCAGGTCTGCTGTAGATAATACGAAACTGCGTTGCGCCTGCCCCTGTCACCTACCCAACCGCTCATCCTGGTAAATCTACGCTCGTCGGTTTATTCTGTCGGCTCTGTTTTTGCCACATCCAGTTTTGCTATTTCCTTCTTATTTTCCTACTTATAGTTACAAAGTGGTTCGGTAAAAAAATCGGTGTCAGTGATTGCGTTTATCTGATGAAAGTTTTATAGGCTGAATGGATTCAGATTCGGATACGATTTACTTCTGGATAACAACTGCTATACGATACTGCGACCTTCTCATAAGAAACGCAGATCGATACTTGCTCCTTAAGAGCCGTAGTACCTTGGCTACAACATAATCGCACGAATAAAATCTATCATTATCTTCTTCTATATACCTATATTATTCCTTCTAAAAGAGATTTCGGGTAAGCAAGTACCAGCAGTATTTCTACATGATTGGATTTTTACCACATTAGTATACCCTTAGTGCGAGAATCAACCTCGTATCAAATAACCGGCGTCCCCCGCGTCTGCATTTCCGCACGGCGTTCTGCCGTGTCTTGTACGTCCGCCATCTTGTTGCAGGAAGAAGAAGGAGAAGCCGTGCGTGGAGAGGGCCGTCGTACGCGACAAGCTGCCGGCCAAGTACATCAAAGTGACGAGCGTCAAGCGCGGCACGCTGAATCCCGTCTGGCAGGAAAAGTTCCGCTTGTGAGTGTTGGCCTATAACCGCAGGAAATGGGCCAATTGCGCATACGATCGCGTAATGTTACATTCTGTGGCGTATTACGCGAATGTCCGCGGGCAGTGGTATATGATTTGTCGCATCGGCGGCTGGTCTTTAACGGACTGGCACCGCCGGCTTTGCTGATAATTGGAATTAAAACGGTTCAAAATATGGCGATGTTTGTCCCAAGGTTGACTTTATTTGCCTACGCTATTTTCCTATAGACTGTATGTGAAATGTTATGCCATTCGCTCGCTAAATAATGACGAACTTTCACCCCCTTCCCCCCCCACACACACATATATATATAAGCAAATCTGCCCGACAGCTATTAAGCGGTAATAGACCATTACCAAATATAACATGAACGAACCGAGGTGTCGTGAGACACCATAAAATGCACATCAGTCGGATGTTATTTTGTTAGCATTTCCGCATGTCTAACATAATCAGGACGTGATGATGTATATATAATCCGTATTTATGCCATTCATTCGCTAAATAATGACAAACATTTTATTTTATTTATATTATATATATATATATACATATATGGGGTAAACGTTTGGCATTATTTAGCGACTGAATGGCATAAATACGGATTCTATAAAGATGAAAGCGCTTAATTGTGTAAAACCAAATGTCGGATTATTCATTTTTTTAAATAATTATAACAACTGAATACTATATATACATATATGATTTCCTCTTTCTTTACTGCAGCGATTGTGATGACGCTCACTGTGACGTGCTCCATCTTGATATTTGGTAAGTTAGTAGTTATCGGTATTTCGGGAGAATGCGGGTAAGTGACTATCGTTTACGATTACCTCAGGAGGAGGTGGGTGACTATAGCTTCCAATACAACATTACAGTAAAACCTGAATTGACCCACATATAGCGGGAATTTCCCCCACAATGTCACTGACATTACTAAACAGCCATGCCATTTTCAGTCTAGCAACCTTGACATTCATATAGCAGATCGTTCACTTCCTCTTTCCTCTCTCTCTCTCTCTCTCTCTCTCTCTCTCTCTCGCTGTCTCTGCGTGGGTCTCTCTCTATTTCTCTATTTCTCTCTTTCTTTCTCTGTCGATCCCTCTCCCTCTAGCTCCCTTTCTCTCTACATACACGCGCACACGCACACGCACACCCACACGCTTATACGCACATGCACGCGTACGGACACGCACACGCACGCACACAAACGCGCGCGCGCAATGTGAAACTCTCTAATAGGTTCGCATTGTGGACAATCCTGGCATTACAGACATATGATTACTGACGAGGCTCAGCTCTTATTGCGTCTTCTTATTTGCTGTCTGAGCTGCACTCGGCCCAACTTCGTGCTAATAATCGGTGCGCTGTTGCCATTGTGTTCAGTTTACATTCACGCTATGGGCTAGCATAATTCCTAATAAATATATTAAATTTTGTAGACTCGTAGAGAACTTTCCTTCACTCGCTCGCGTGCTCTCTCTCTTCTCCTATCTCTCTCGCGTGCACACACACACTCTCTCTCTCTCTCTCTCTCTCTCTCTCTCTCTCTCTCTCTCTCTCTCTCTCTCGTTCTCTCGCTCTCATAACTCTCCACGATGACAGTGCTATAACGAGTGTGCGCGCGCTGAGTGGATTTCCACATGCGATATTCCTCGCTGCACTCACCAGTGCTTGTAATCATGGTGCCGGTGCTTGCACAAGCTACTCGCCTCATTGCAGTCTAGCAGACGGTCATCCACGCACCGGCACGTGACCACCTCGACTGTCCACAACTGCTGCTGCTTCCCCTCATCATGCTCCTACTACTATAGTTCTATTACTACCGCTGCTGTTACTGCTGCCGTGGCTGTTGCTGCTGCCACTGCTGCTGTTACTGCTGATACATTGACTACTGCTGGTGTTGTTGCTGGTGCTGGTGATGCCAGCGGCAGCGGCGGTGGTGTTGCTGCTGTTGTATCTGATGTCGTTGCTGCTGGTGGCGGCAGCGGCGGTAGTTATGGTGTTGCTGCTGATGTTGTTGCTGATGTTGTTGCTAATGTTGCTACAGATGCCGTGGGCGTGGCGGCGGCGGCGGTGGTGGTGATGCTGCTTTTGCTGCTTCACGTTGCTGCGGCTACTGCAGCAGCGTGAAGTCATGCTCGCGTTTCTGCGTCCGTCCGAAGATCAGTGTTCATATCGACCCAGAGATGCCAGTCGCTGTTTGTGTTGGCTTGTTACCTTGTTGACTGAACAATCGGCGCACGCTAATTGCGTGCCAGCCGTGTCACGCAGCTAGGAAATTATAGTTAGCAAGCTCTCTAGCTGTCGGTGGCCGCTCTCCTCCTCTCATATCTCCCTTCTTGCTTGCTCTTAATATCTCACACTCATTTTCTCGTGTTCTCTTTCGAGGCTAATCTATCGCCTCTCCTACCTTCTCGTGTGCGCGCGCCTCTCTCTCTCTCTCTCTCTCTCTCTCTCTCTCTCTCTCTCTCTCTTTCTCTCTCTCTCTCTCTCTCTCTCGTTCG
>NW_014581803.1:0-468 GCF_000485595.1 Priapulus caudatus
CTACTGCTGCTACTGCTGCTACTGCTGCTACTGCTACTGCTACTACTACTACTGCTGCTACTGCTGCTGCTACAGCTGCTACTGCTGCTACTGCTAGTAATACTGCTGCTACAGCAGGTAACGACGACTACGACGACGACGACTACGATGCTATGTTAAGCAGCTCTATAAACAAGCGATAGCTACATATTATAGATAGCACATATCAGCGATAACACTGCCCACGGCTACACGAGCGTTACGACCAGGCTAGGGAAGCTACGCAGGCGCCCCCT
This sequence comes from Priapulus caudatus, assembly GCF_000485595.1. NCBI lineage: Eukaryota > Metazoa > Priapulida > Priapulimorpha > Priapulimorphida > Priapulidae > Priapulus > Priapulus caudatus. The sequence goes on from NW_014581803.1 coordinate 276, forward strand.
GCCCCGACATGCACGCGAGGTGGCGCCACCTGTCTACTATCTCGTGGGCGCGGTCGCAGGCAGGGATTTCCAGTGGAGGGTTGGGACCTGCAGGGGAGGGTTGGGAGTTGTAGGGGGAGGGTTGAGACCCGCAGGGGGAGGGTTGGGACCTGCAGGGGATTGTTGGGAGCTGCAGGGGGAGGTTGAGACCCGC
>NW_014581803.1:4229-6340 GCF_000485595.1 Priapulus caudatus
GAGAGGTGCATAGTTAGAATTCTACACGTGTGACATCATTAGCAACAGGTGTAAGTTCATTAGCAACAGGTGAGACATTGATAGCGGCAGGTGAGCACAGGTGCGATATCGTTAGCGACAGGTAAGCACGTGTGCGATATCGTTAGCGACAGGTGCGACATCGTCACCGACAGGTGCGACATCGTTAGCGACAGGTGAAACATCGTTAGCGACAGGTGCGACATCGTTAGCGACAGGTGAAACATCGTTAGCGACAGGTGCGACATCGTTAGCGACAGGTGAAACATCGTTAGCGACAGGTGCGACATCGTTAGCGACAGGTGAAACATCGTTAGCGACAGGTGCGACATCGTCACCAACAGGTGAAACATCGTTAGCGACAGGTGCGACATCGTCACCAACAGGTGAAACATCCTTCCCCCGCCGCTGCTGGCGTGGGGGTGGGGGGCGTGGATACCTGAGGAGGGGGAGGGGCTGAGGCTGTGCACGGCCTGCGAGCCGTCATCGCTGCAGTCGCTCACGCCGTACCTGCAATCGGTGAGGATCAATCAATCAATCAATCACATACTGTTACTGCTAATGCTGCTGTTACTACTGTTGCTGCTGCTGCTGTTTCTGCCGCTGTTGATGCTGCTGCTACTACTACTACTACCACCACTACTACTACCACCACTACTACTACCACCACTACTACTACTACTACCACCACTACTACTACTACCAGGACCTCCTATATTATCTTACTCCTGCTACTACTACCACCACTACTACTACTACTACCACCACTACTACTACCACCACCACTACTATGCAGCATACCTGCTCAGCTGTGTTGTCGTGCTGCCGTTACCGCTATCATGATGTGCTGCTGCTGCTGCTGCTGCTGCCGCCCTGCAGTCACGGCCGCCACCCGCCACACCGTTAGGTAGCGCTCTGCCGCCTCCCCCGCCTGTGCTCGCAATCAGAAACCTAACTAATCGATTGTTCAATCGATAGATCAATACATCAATCAATAAATAGAATTCGCCGATTAATCAGTCAATAAAGAAATCAGTTTATGAATTTGTCGATCAATCAGCCAATTATCTGATCGATTAATAATTTAACATAACAATCAATAGATTCATCAATGTGTGAATGTGTCGAAAAATCAGTAGCTCAATCATTTGGGCGGTTTATTAAACAATCAATCTTCCAATCAATCAATCAATCAATCAATCAATCAATATAGGCATTGGTGTATAAAATAAGGCCTATAGACAATAAATAGGCCTTAATGTATAAAATAAGGCCTATAAACAATAAACACGTGTTAATCTATAGGCATTGGTGCATAAAATAAGGCCTATAGACAATAAATAGGCCTTAATGTATAAAATAAGGCCTATAAACAATGAACACGTATTTTGCTGCGTATACGCTTTGCTGTAGAGAGACTGTTGGCACAGTGTGTAGACAGCCCTCCTCTCCCCTGCCTGCACCTTCCAACCCCGCCCTTCCCCACCCACCCCCACCCACCGCTCCATGATCTACGTACGACCACACAGAGTGATATGCCTTGATGTATAAAATAAGGCTTATAGGCAATGAACACATGTTTCTCTATGTGCCTTGGTATATAAAATAAGACCTATAAACAATAAACACGTGTTAATAGAGAAACACGTGTTCATTGTTTATAGGTCTTATTTTACACAATATAAGGCCTATATATTAACACATGTTCATTGTTTATAGGCCTTATTATATACAATATAAGGCCTATAGTTTAACACGTGTTCATTGCCTATAGGCTTTATTATATACAATATAAGGCCTATAGAGAACTACAAGTTGCTTGCCATCTATAGATCTTACTTTGTTCTGATGTCACGTGGTAGAGAAACCATTCTGTTTACAGCCAGGGGAGGGAGGGTGGGCGGTATGGGGTGTTATGGGGGGAGGGTGGGTGGTATGGGGGGAGGGAGGGTGGGTGGTATGGGGTGAGCGTTGGGAAGAGATATCCCGAGCGAAGAAGACGGCATAGGAGCGTGAGCAAGAGAGCGAGAGAAAGAGAGAGAGAGAGAGAGGAGGGAAGAAGAGAGAGAGAGAGAGAGAGAGAGAGAGAGAGA
>NW_014581803.1:9055-9589 GCF_000485595.1 Priapulus caudatus
TATATATATCATGTGTTCGCAGCAAGGTGAGATTGAGATGGCGGTCTGTATGTATGTATGTATGTATATATATATATATCATGTGTTCGCAGCAAGGTGAGATTGAGATGACGGTCTGTATGTATGTATGTATGTATATATATATATATCATGTGTTCGCAGCAAGGTGAGATTGAGATGACGGTCTGTATGTATGTATGTATGTATGTATATATATATATATATATATATATCATGTGTTCGCAGCAAGGTGAGATTGAGATGACGGTCGTCTTCGTCGCGCCGGACGCTGACTCCGACGGTGACGACGAGTTCGAGAGCGACTCGCTGGCCAGGTGAGCACAGGTGTGACGTCACGCGCACCTGACAGGTGTGACGTCACGCGCACCCGACAGGTGTGACGTCACGCGCACCCGACAGGTGTGACGTCACGCGCACCCGACAGGTGTGACGTCACGCGCACCCGACAGGTGTGACGTCACGCGCACCTTACAGGTGTGACGTTGCTTAATCGATACAGCTAAGGACAGGTGC
>NW_014581804.1:0-1163 GCF_000485595.1 Priapulus caudatus
GATATGCGTCGTGGTATTGATGGCTTGTCGATGGTGGTGCAACGTAAGCGTCCAACGCCACCATCTTTCAATTTTTCTGTTTTAACATTTCAATGTAATCAGTTGGCAGCGGCAGTAACTCGTCAATTCGGCTGTTAGGCCATGTGGGTAATTTTATCAGAGTGTCTTTGAGCCAGTCAGAAGGATTTAGGCCGTTGAGCTGGGCGGTTCCGAATAGGGTTTGAATGGCAGCTGCACGTTGGCCTGCACGCTCAGAGCCTGTGAACAGCCAATTCTTTCTGCCAATCGCAATGGGGCGGATGATGTTTTCTACTAAATTGTTGTCAATCGGCAGATGACCGGTGTGTGCATAGCGGATTAGGCTGGCCCAGCGTTTTAGTGTGTAATCCAGGGCCTTGGCGGAGCCGCTACCGTTTGCAGTCTGGGCGCGGGTTTGTACCAGCCAGTCGTGTAACGCTTCCAACTCGGGCAGGCTTTTTTCTTTACGCAGTTGTTTGCGATCTTCGATGGTCATGTCTTTGCCTTCTGCTTCAATGGCATATAATTTACCGATGCGCTGTAACGCTGCGAAAGCCATTGGATTGTCATTAGCCATATATAGGTCAAAAAATTTACGCCGCGAGTGCGACCAACATCCCAGTTCAATACAGGGATGCGGCTGTTTCTCGGAGAACAAGGCTTTATAGCCTGCGTAGCCATCAACCAGCAAGTGACCTTGCCAGTCTTCAAGAAAGTTTTGCGCATGTCGGCCACTACGTCCGGCCTGATAGTCGAAGACGATGATGCGCGGCCCCGGCTCCAGGTCATTGCTGCGGTAAGCCCATAGATAGGATTTTTTGGTTTTTCCTTTACCAGGATCAAGCTGAGCAACCGGTGTTTCATCGGCATGTAGCGTGTTGCCTTGCAACAGGTGCCATTTAAGTCTGTCGACCAAAGGCTGCGCGGCAACACCGACACGACCCACCCATTCCGCCATGGTTGAACGCGATAGCGTGACTTGTTCACGTGCGGCAATCTGTTCCAGGCGATAGAGCGGCAGGTGATTCAGGTATTTGTTTGTCAGTACCCAGCTCAACAGTCCAGGTGCTGCCATGCCGCCATCAATGATGGCTGGCGGGATCGCTGCGGCGGTAATTGTTTCGCAGGTCTTGCAAGCATATTGC
>NW_014581804.1:2163-3051 GCF_000485595.1 Priapulus caudatus
GGACGGATGTGGCGATGAACGAAAAACTTAGCTGGCTCCACATCCAACTGCTCACTGACATCCTCACCGATTTTAACCAGTTGATGGCCACATTGATCGCACTGACAGGATTCCGGTTTATGACGGTGTTCAATACGCGGCAGGTGATCGGGTAATGGTTGGCGGCCAGCGCGAGAACGTGGCGGTTTGGTCGGTGCTTTTGCTGATGGATCAAGCTGTTCGATTTCTGCGTTGACTGCCGCCAAATCAGATTGCAGTGTTTCTTCAAACAGGTCGGGATGCTTTGGTGACAGTGACTCGCTCTTCTTTCCAAACTGGATTCGGCGCAAATAAGCCAGCTCCATGGTCAGCGCTTGGATTTTGAGTTGCTGAGAATGAATCTCTTTTTGTGATTGCTCAAGCAGCATTTGAACCAAGTCAGCCACCTGAGTTTTGGTGTCCGCATCAAGGTTCAGCCGATCCAATTGAGCAAGCGTTTTCATGGCGTTAATTATACCACGAAACCCGTAATAATGCTGATGAATAAAGGCTTTTGACTGTTTTTTAGGCCTTTAAATGTGCCGGCGGTAACGCCGATAATCGCTGCCAATCAACACCGGCTATTAACCAATCCCATTGTGCTTGCGTCAACACAAAACAGCGCTCATTTAACTTCGGCCAAACAAACCTACCCTGATGCAAACGGCGCTGACACAACCACACGCCGGTGCCATCCCACAGCAACACTTTGATGCGATTACCGGCACGATTGCAAAACACAAAAGCTGATCCTGCGCAGGGGGCGTGCTCCAAAGACTGTTGCACCACCATCGACAAACCATCAATACCACGACGCATATCAACCGGCTCAGCCGCCAACCAAATCTTTCCCGGATTGGCAATCAATCC
>NW_014581804.1:4051-5822 GCF_000485595.1 Priapulus caudatus
ATAATACTTACATCGATCAAGCGATTACTTGGGAATTAGTGGAGAAATAAAATGTTTAATATCAAACTTCTAAAGAAGTTCAGCAGGATATTTCAAGTCGGTAAAACTGTAGTGCAACTCGAAAGGGGAGGGGAGTGGTACAGCCTTGAGAGGATCGGAACTGAAAGGACTTTGATAAGAATCGCAAGCAAAGAACGCGCATTTAGGCGCGATCAAATATCTCGATTTTCAAACGTCAAACTAGCAACAGTGTAGGTTTAATTCCCCTGGAAGCAGGGGGATTTAATTTCTATTATTTTTTACTATTCGTAAGACTTCGTGCCTTTCCTCTGCCAAGACTCATTTCTTGAGCCTTTTTCTCTTTCAAACGTCGTTCTATTTCGTACTGTCTGGCTGCCATATTCACAGCATCCATATTAGATGCTAGTTTTGGGTTCTGAGTTCGCATTTTACGAGTTGCTAGTTCTTCAATACGCGGCGAATGAAGACCCATACCTTCTTTAATTTCGTAAGCGTCCAACGCCACCATCTAAAACCAATTAATTAATTCCGATATCCTCAAGTATTTTTCATGAGGATAACCGATGACATTGCCCACACAACAGCAGAAACATATAGAGGCCTGGCAGTTGAGTGGTTTATCTCAGGTGGCATATTGTCGTCAGCATAAGTTGAATTCTAAAACATTCTCGAACTGGCTGCGGATTTATCGCTCCCGACAGGTTGCTTCAGCTGCGCCAGCTTTTATTCCAGTTGAGATCAAGTCAAAAGCTTCACCACCTGATACATTGTGTTTACGATGGCCGCAAGGTCATACGCTAGAACTACCTGCAGATATATCACCCCAATGGTTAGGGAAATTGCTGAAATGCCTGGATTAGTTGCCAATCCAGGGAAGATTTGGCTGGCAGTTGAGCCGGTTGATATGCGTCGTGGTATTGATGGCTTGTCGATGGTGGTGCAACAGTCTTTTGAACAAACGCCCTGCGCAGGCTCAGCTTTTGTGTTTTGCAATCGTGCCAGTAATCGTATCAAAGTGTTGCTGTGGGACGGCACCGGCGTGTGGTTGTGTCAGCGCCGTTTGCACCAGGGTAAGTTTGTTTGGCCGAAGTTAAATGAGCGCTGTTTTGTGTTGACGCAAGCACAATGGAATTGGCTAATAGCCGGTGTTGATTGGCAGCGATTATCGGCATTGCCGCCGGCACATTTAAAGGCCTAAAAAACAGTCAAAAGCCTTTATTCATCATCGATAACGTGGTGTTTATGGTAAAATAAACACCATGAAAACGTTTGCTCAATTGGATCGGTTGAACCTTGATCTGGACACCAAAACTCAGGTGACTGACTTGGTTCAGACGCTTATTAATGAAGCGAAACAAGCGCAGGAAGAAGTCAAAACCCAAGCACTCAAAATCCAAGCGCTGACCATGGAACTGGCATACTTGCGCCGAATCCAGTTTGGAAAGAAGAGCGAGTCACTGTCACCAAATCATCCCGACCTGTTTGAAGAAACACTGCAATCTGATTTGGCGGCTGTAAACGCAGAAATCGAACAGCTTGATCCATCAGCAAAAGCACAGGCCAAACCACCACGTGTCCGCGCTGGCCGCCAACCATTACCGGATCACCTGCCGCGTATTGAACACCGCCATGAACCGGAATCCTGCCAGTGCGATCACTGTGGCCATCAACTGGTTAAAATCGGTGAGGATGTCAGTGAGCAGCTGGATGTGGAGCCAGCCAAATTCTTCGTCCATCGCCACATCCGCCC
>NW_014581804.1:6822-7835 GCF_000485595.1 Priapulus caudatus
GTAAATACCTGAATCACCTGCCACTCTATCGCCTTGAACAGATTGCCGCGCGGGAGCAAGTCACGCTATCGCGCTCAACAATGGCGGAATGGGTGGGTCGTAGCGGCGTTGCCTTGCAGCCTTTGGTCGACAGACTAAAATGGCATCTGTTGCAAGACAACACGCTACATGCCGACGAGACACCGGTAGCACAGCTTGATCCCGGCAAAGGCAAAACCCGCAAGGCCTATCTATGGGCCTACCGCAGCAATGATCTGGAGCCGGGGCCGCGCATCATCGTCTTCGACTATCAAGCCGGTCGTAGTGGCCGGTATGCGCAAAACTTTCTGGAAAACTGGCAAGGTCATTTGATGGTTGACGGCTATGGTGGCTACAAAGCGCTGTTCTCCGAAAAAAAAGCAGCTCCCTGTATTGAACTGGCTTGTTGGGCACACGCTCGCCGTAAATTCTTTGACCTGCACAAAGCCAATAACAGCCCGATGGCTTTTGAAGCGTTGCAGCGCATCGGTAATTTATATGCCATTGAAGCGGAAGGTAAGAACCTAACCACCGAAATACGCCAACAATTGCGGGAAGAAAAAAGCCTGCCTGAGTTGGGAGCGTTACACGAATGGATGGTGCAAACTCGCGCTCAAACTGCAAACGGGGGCGGTTCCGCCAAGGCGCTGGATTACACCCTGAAACGCTGGCCCAGTCTGATTCGATATGCAAAAACCGGTCACCTGCCGATCGACAACAATCCAGTAGAAAACGTCATTCGACCTATCGCGATTGGCAAAAAGAACTGGCTATTCACTGGCTCAGAACGTGCCGGTCAACGTGCAGCAGCTATTCAAACTTTGTTCGGCACCGCCCAACTCAACGGACTGAACCCTTCTGACTGGCTCAAAGACACCCTAATAAAATTACCCACATGGCCTAACAGTCGAATTGACGAATTGCTACCGTTGCCGTCTGATTTTATTGAAATGTTAAAATAGAGTAATTGATAGATGGTGGCGTTGGACGCTTAC
>NW_014581804.1:8835-9589 GCF_000485595.1 Priapulus caudatus
GTCTTAGGTAAAGCGAGAAAACCGGGTGTATTTCTTTGCAGTTGTTGAAACTTTACTTGTTGCTGACTGATAATGTTTTTTAACCGGCTCTCAATAATCTCGACCTGCTCATGCTTTGCCAGAACATATGTATCAAGCGTATTTTGATAGGTATCTTTAATTTGCCCTGTTCCAACAGTGATTGTTGTTCCCGCTCTAAGTCCTTGGCTGATGCAAGAAGTCCTGTCCCTTTTATTTTTCCCAGACCTTCCCGTTCGAGTCTCCGCTTTTCTAGTTCTTGTTTCATCCATTCACCGGATTTCTTCCTCTCTAGCATTAGTGAGTCGAATTCTGATGTCGTCAACCGACGCACACCCCCTATGAAATGGTTTAATTAAACAGGACACTTCTATAGGCAGATTTATAATGTCATTGGAGGTGAACATGAATACACAAACATGCCTCAGCAATGTGTCCTTGATCAACTAAATTTTGGCGTCTTGAATTTGATTGGCCGTTAAATTATGTGCAAGCATGGTTCACAACCCCTTTTATTGTAATTCGAATGATTGAAATAGTTCATTGATGAGCGTATTGATTTTGATAAAGTCATATTTATAATCAACAGAGAAAGAAGCCGATATCTCCAGATTTTTATAACTGGAATGCAATTTGCAACTTGGAGAAGGTGGGGTAAACTCGGTGTTTTCCCTGATACAAGACATATAGATGAGATCACCTTTATATAAATAGATATCTCGATCCCCTGAAACTG
>NW_014581805.1:2375-2936 GCF_000485595.1 Priapulus caudatus
CGAATTACCACGAGACATCTGTCACTGTCAGTTGGGTGGCTGCCCGCTCTCTCTCTCTCTCTCTCTCTCTCTCTCTCTCTCTCTCTCTCTCTCTCTCTCTCTCTCTCGCTTTCCCTCCCGTTATCATAAGTAGCACGGTAAACACTGTCATCGGGTAATTAGAATAATGATGCACGCAAGAACACGGGATGCTGAGCTGAATCTTAAAGAAGGCTCTCGGAGATGCGGATAATAGCAATGCGATCGCTCCATTGCAAAGCGTATCTGCCGCACGTTTATAACGCTAGCGTCATGTAAGTGGGTTTTTTGCGATTTACGAGAGGGAAAAAGTGGATACAAACACTTTTTTTGCGCGCTCGAAAATATTCGCCAATTGCTGCAGCGCCGTGTTAAATTTAGGGGGAGACGAATTTTGAGACTAGCGCATTTACATAGGGATGTACGTCTCTCTAGATGTTTTTCGCTTGCTCTCTCGGTCTCTCTCTCTCTCTCACTCTTTCCCTCTTCCCCCTCTCTCTTTCTCTTCTCTGTCTCTCTCTCTCTCTCTCTCTCTCTCTCTCT
>NW_014581805.1:6765-7635 GCF_000485595.1 Priapulus caudatus
GAAAGAAAGAAAGAAAGAAAGAATTCAATCGGATATGTGCGCGACTGTGTGCGTGTGTTTTTTCGCGCGTGTGTATGACATACATATATGGAGTTGTGCAGGTTTATCTTTGGGCGTGCGGGCATGCGTATATATTCGTACCTTTGCGTACGGATGTGTGGTGATGCAACAACCATCGGCGTACAGACACCCTCCTGGCTTTATTATAACGAGCGTGAGGAAGCCGACGGCCACCCAGCCTCTAGGTTACAGAGCGGTACTGCGAGCCTACTGGCCGGCATTGTTAGTAAATAGCTCCTCAATCCCTGCTCGTTGCCTCGCCAGCCTTCTAATTTCTTCCTCTCCGCTAAGAGCCGAGCACATATCGGGAGAGCGCCGGACCGTGATTGCGAGCCGCCCGCCGTGCACCGAATTGCCAGCGTCTCCAATCGCACGATCGGCGCGGCGTTTCCGCCTAATCTATTTCGCCGACTCTAGGTCTCCGCGTCGTTCTCCGCCGTCGTCTGAGTGAATGCGCTCGGACAGGTTGGCATCGCGGCGAGGCGTCGCCGCGCAGGGTAAATACGTGTAGAGTAAGTATCGGCGGATCAGGGTAGCCGCGGCTGATCGTGATGACGGCGCTCATCATGGGAAAAAGAAGAAGACGAAGCCATCTCCGGATGCTGGATCAGAAGTCTGCGGTCGCCTGATAAACTGCGTTGTGTCGCTGTCGAGGCCGCCCGGGCGCTCGCCTCTAACTAGGCCTCATATCCCGCAGTGTATCCTCTCCGAATTACCACGAGACATCTGTCACTGTCAGTTGGGTGGCTGCCCGCTCTCTCTCTCTCTCTCTCTCTCTCTCTCTCTCTCTCTCTCTCTCTCTCTCTCTCT
>NW_014581805.1:8884-10172 GCF_000485595.1 Priapulus caudatus
AACACACACACACACACACACACACACGCGCGCGCGCACGCACAACACACACACACACACACACACACACGCACGCACGCACGCACGCACACACACACATGCGCACGCACACACGCGCACACACACACACACGCGCGCATGCACACGCACGCACGCACGCACGCACACGCACATACACACACATGCGCACGCACGCACGCACGTACGCATGCACGCACGCACGCACGCACGCACGCATACCCGCGTATACGCATACGTAGGCAAATACTTCATCGCCAGCTCGATAGATTCTCACCTGCAACGTATAGCAGCCGCAGTACCGGCGCAATTAATATTAACGCGGGCGCACGCTTTCTTTGTCTGGCCACATGCCTTCTCGACACAGGCTTTCTCTCGTTGCCAGCGCGCCCGCAGCGATCCCCAGCGCCTGTATTTGTGTGTGGATAGCCAGCCTATCGCCGCATCTCTCTCGCGCGCGCGCATATGGGAACAATTACGCGAGTTGAGATGATGGCACATGAAGCTGAATTAATTAAGATTCGACCAGAATTAATGATCGCTCGTGCGTTCTCAGTGTTCGGGAGCCGCTTAATTGGTCCCAAATATCACGACGTTATTATCGTTATTCTCTGCCGTCTCTCGCCTCCGTCCCCGCCCCTCGTCTCTCTCTCTCTCTCTCTCTCTCTCTCTCTCTCTCTCTCTCTCTCTCTCGTCTCTCTCTCTCTCTCTCTCTCTCTCTCTCTCTCACCCTCTCACTAACTCTCTTTCTACATTGGCTGTATCTCTCTGTATATAATGGCCCGTCTTAATTTCGAAGCAGATGTGATGCGAGGATGCCGACTCGACAGCTAGCATATTGTGTTATTATTCGTCCGTCTGAATGATCGTCAGTCAGTCGATCGGCATGGTCAGATCAATATCTCGGTTAATCTTTCCTGACGCACACACTATGGATGAATACACGGAAATGCGGAGTTTACAGTTTGTACATTGGCGTATATAACAACATGAACGTAATTATTTTCACCATATTAGACATAGAACGACGAAATTCGTGCGTCGTTGACAGAAAAGGTACACGAGAGGCACATCGACCATCCGACACAATCATTATATCCATATGTACGACACATCCACCGTTGTTGGCATGAAGCTATACACACGTACGTATACTATACAGCACTGACAAATAGTGGGATATACACTTCTAGACGCGCGTATGTGTGTGCGTGTGTGTGCATGAGCGTATCTCTCTCTCTCTCTCTTCTTTCCTCTTCCTCCTCCTCTC
>NW_014581806.1:0-272 GCF_000485595.1 Priapulus caudatus
GTTAGTGTGTGTGTGTTGATTAATTCTCTCTCTCGCTCTCTACCTTCACCCCATGTGCGAAAGTACTTACGCATATGATTGCTTCTAGGCTCGGAGTGGCTGTGGCCAAATAGATAGAGCGATGCATAAATGCTCTCCTTTCACATCTCAACATTGAGCTGTTTAGCTGCTATGTGGGTGTTTGCAATTAATGTGACTGCTGTTGAAAGGGCATGATGACTGTGACTAAGCTGAAGCCAAACTGAACACGACTCATGTGATGCTCGCATCTC
>NW_014581806.1:660-2803 GCF_000485595.1 Priapulus caudatus
ACACACACACACACACACACACACACACACACACACACACACACACACACACACATATCATATATACACGTATATCAGAAGCTAATAATAATACACGCATTATTAGCTCTCACATATTAGCACTCACATGGCACTCAAATAGCACTTACATATTATATATTATAGCGCATATATATACATATACATGCATATATATCTACAGGTATGGGATGGACGCATATGTGTGCATAAATATGCGTATATAGACCTATATTTATTTATTTATTTATAAGCTGTAGGCTCACCTCGCGCGTGTTCTGTGTGTTACAGGCGTCTACACAGGCAGCATCTACCGCGACCAGGGCTTGCTGAAGCATGGATTCCCGGGAGAGAGCGTGCACAACAGCACGGTGATAGCGATCAAGACGCACGAGTACGGACCGGAGACTCGCCGAAAGTACGCGCGAGCCGTCCTGCTCGTGCGTAACCCCTTCGACACGCTCCTCGCAGAGTTCAACCGCCAGTTCGGCGGTCACATCGGATACGCCGGACCGGAACGGTTTCAGCAGGACAACGAGAAAGGTGCGTGAGTGCGGGTGGGAGCAGGGTGGAGGTGGTACCATTGGTGTCTTCTGTTTTCGTGTTCTCTTTCTCTATTCTTCTTTCTCTCTTCTCTCTCTCTCTTTCTCTCTCTCTCTCTCTCTCTCTCTCTCTCTTTGTCTCTGTCTCTCTTTCTCTTCCTCTTTCTCTCTTTCTCTTCCTCTTTCTCTCTTTCTCTCTCCCTCTTCTCTTTCCCTCTCTTTTCCTTTTTCGCTCTTTCTCTCTTCCTGTTTCTCACTCTCTCTCTCTCGCTTCCTCTTTCTCTCGCTATCTCTCACACTCTCAATTTGTAGTAATAACTTCAGAAGATGTATCACGGGATATTAAATTAGTCAATTATATCAGATCAAGTAATTAGAAACGTTTAGACACGCTACTACGCTATCCTCGGTAGTCCTGCTGTCTGTATGTCCATGAAGGTTGAAAGCATGCATCATATATCAGCTTATGTCGCACGCGGCCTGCATCTCGTCCATCTTCAACACACAGAACGCTCTCCTTAACGCATCTACCCACACGCACGCACGAACGCACGCACGCACGCACGAAACCACGCACGCACGCAAGCACGAACGCGCGCACGCACGCACGCACGCACGAACGCACGCACGCACGAACGCGCGCACACACACGCACGCACGAACGCGCGCACACGTACGCAAGAACGCACGCACGCGCGCACACACACACGCACACAAGCACACACACACGCACACGTACACATGCACACGTACGCACGCACGAACGCGCATACATACACGCACTGACACGCACACACACCTAGACATGAGCATGCGCTCAGCATGCGGTGAGCGGGAAGGCTTATCAGGCATAAGAAGCTGACGATCGATTTGAGACTATAGCCTTATTTCAGTCTCTTTAACCTCACGACCGTCAACCCGCATGACGTCAGCAAAACGCCATTACATTAGCAGCAGACGCAGCAACGATAGCAATCATAGCAGCAGCAGCAACAACAACAACAACAACAACAACAACAACAACAACAACAACAACAACAGCAGCAGTAAGAGCAGAAATAACAACAACACTATCAAGTCATATCATATCATCTCATCTTATATCATATCGTATCGTATCGTATCGTATATTATAGTATCGTATCGTATCGTATCATATTGTATAATATCATATCATGTCATATCATATCATATCATCATTATCACCAATATACAACGACAACTACAACTACAACAACAACAACAACAACATCACCAACAACATAATCATCACAACAGCCAAAACCATCAACAGGAACACCACCACAGCCGCAGACGCCACCGCGTGACGTCACGCCGTCGACAGCGACGACGACAGCGACGACAGCGACGACAGCGGCGACGACAGCGACGACAGCGGCGGCGACAGCGGCGACGACAATGACGACAGCGACGACAGCTAGGTCATCATAGAGATCAGCAGCTCTGCATGAGCGGGGCATCGCGCGACTGATTGCTCCCCCCTCCCCTCCCACTCCCCCTCCCACTCCCCCTCCCCTCCCCTCCCCTTCCCCCTCTGCCGCTGATTTGATCGTCCGCTAGGG
>NW_014581806.1:3255-9574 GCF_000485595.1 Priapulus caudatus
CACACACGCGCGCGCACACACACACACACACACACACACACACACACACACACACACACACACACACACACGCACGCACGCACCCACACGCGCGCACACACGCACGCACACACGCGCGCATCATGAACGAATATAACAGGCTATCAATTGTTGCCATGGCTGCTGTGAGCATGGCGACATACGGAAGTTTTTTTTAAACATGCGTTTCACCTTACACCGATCCCCATCAACACCTACATAACATACTGCGTGTAAGATGGTTGTCATCATTAAAGCTAGCAGCACACTTCACCATTTTCGTTGCTCGTACAGGCAATTTTCGTAGTCGCCACAAAAATGGCCAAGTGTGCTGGGGCCGGCAACGACCACACACTGCGGAAATTTAACCGGTTTGATTTCTCACCACGAAAATTGCTCGTGGTGTCAACTTGTGGTGAAGTGTACTGTGACGCGGCAACGGCCACAAAAATTCCCGACCACGAAAATTGCCTGCACGAGCAACGAAAATGGTGAAGTGTGCTGCTAGCTTTACACACGATCACGCGCTAATATTTAATAACTCTATTAATTTTTAATTGCTCTCGTGAATTAATGATAATTATTTACGCGAGCTTAAACGCGTGTAAAATTGGCTAGTTATTTTCGATGATTCTCGCGCGAACCATTACTAACGTAGGGGGGTGTGGTGGAGTGGGGAGAGGTGGGGTGGGGTGGGGGCGTCTGTGCGTGGCAAGCAATGCTGCAGCGGCCTTTTGTGCGATATTGCACCTGGAGGAAAGAAAACTTTTATTAGAATGAAGATTAGTTGTGATATTAGTTTAACTTGTAAAGCTCTATTACAGACCGTTGCTACAGAACAGCCACAACAGCATCGTTGGGTTTTTGTCCTTGTTCGGGAAAAATCTTTGCAACATAATACGCATGTTCACGACAATGATAAAATAACAGCGAATTTGCGACAACTGCCGTCTGGTGGTTAACAACCCCAGCGCTGTGGTCCATGTCTTCCGCCCGTGGATCTATTCTGTGTTATTCTGCTGCAGTGCTGCTACTACTGTCTCGCCGAGTTGCCATGAGTATAGCGTGTGTGAATGCACCGCACCGCACCGTACGTGGGTCGTGCAAGCAATTTAATTATCATGCCTGAAATACTAAGTGAGCTATATATATATATATTATTATATATTAATTGCCAAGTGCTACTTGCTATACTATGTACTATATATTTATGTTACATTGAAGTGCTACTTGCATATTATCCTTACTCATATATATCAAGCGCTCATATAGATTTATTATATATGTGTGTTTGTGTGTGTCTGTGTGTGTGCGTGCGTGGTGGGTGTGCGTGCGCGTTACCGACAAAGTGCCCTACATCTGAGACTAACTTCGCTTATGCCGGAGCATAAGCACATGCATCACCACTAACTTTACATACCCACACCACATAGTATATCTTATATTATACTATATTATTTTATCTATATATCAGCCGACTTTCTATATGTTTAATGGTTGCACGCGTTGCACAGACTTGATTTACCGTTATGCAGATATGACGTCACGTGGCGGTTACGCCTCGCTGCAGGAGTGGACTTAAAAGGAGATCGATGCTCGTCTCTCTCTCTCTCACTCACAACAACCACCCAACACAAACCAGCACACCACACACAAACACACACACAAACACACGCCACGCAACACACCACACGCACACCACCAACATGCACCACACAGCCAACACACACACTACCCACACACACCCACACACCCACACACCACACCGCACACACACACCCACACACCAAAACAGCAGCGCACCACCACCACACACACGACAACCACACACCGCAACACACACACCAACCACAACACACACACACAAAACACCACCCCACACGTCACAACACCAACCACAGACAACAACAACAACAACACACACACACACAAACACCCCACGCACCACACACACCACACAACACACACCCAACACCACCACACACACCACCACAAACACCCCACACTTCCAAAACCCACGAACACACAACACCACCACAGCACCACACACACCACCCCAACACACAAACACACACTCTCTTCTCTCTCTCTCTCTCTCTCTCTCTCTCTCTCACTCTCTTTCTCTCTCTTCCTCAATCGCTCTCTATCTCTCTATCTCAGACATTATCTCCCTCGCTCTCTCTCTCTCCCCCCCTCCCTCCCTCTCTCTCTCTCTCTCTCTCTCTCTCTCTGTTCTCACGTCTCCTGCAACCAAGAATGCGTTAGCTGCCAAAGAAATCTGATTCGTTCAGTGTTCACGCGCGCACATGTGCATTCATCGAACGCTCCCGTCATCTCGCATATACACGTCCTCCACACTCAATCTCCATCCTACGACTCATGAATAGAGAAAGCGTGCATCACGGCGGCTATATGCATTCAGCGTACGGCGCACTTCCATGTGTATTTAACTAATGGAGGTCCCGCGTCATCTAGTACGAAGCAGGACTTAACTCTACGAGCCGATCGTTTGCCGCGTGTGTGTGGCAGCTATTCAGAATGATATATTCTCTGCATGCACTCGTTAAGATCGTCGCGATAGATTCGTCGCACATGCCAATCTAAAAACAGTGAGCGCCATTTGTCAATCTGAGAAATTGGTCGTTGGGGAATTTGGTCGACGAATCACGGCAGGCGAATGCGGTCACGTGCGAGGCGGACTACATGTAATGACGTCTGGAATGTATTTAAATGTTTATCACGGGGTTTTGAACATCTTGATGTGTTTGTTAAGGGGCAGCACGCTGCATTCTCGTCTGTATTATGCACGAAATAAAACCACGATGACATCCCTTGATTCGGAACGTTTTAATTCTTTTCCTTACTATTACTATCACTATTATTATACTTCTGCACCTTGTCCTTTCTCTCTCTTTTCCTCCTTCTCCGCCTTCTTCCTATTTCTGTTCTCTTCTTCTTCTTCTTCTTCTTTTTCTTCTTCTTCTTTTATTCTTCTTCTTCTTTTTCCTATTATTATTATATTATTATTATTATTATTACTATTATTATTATTATTATTCTCTCTCCTTTTTGCAATCCCCTCCGTGCTACTCTCCTCCTTCTCCTTCTCCTTCTATTAACAAGCAGAGTTACCTTACGTTGCAACGCGTGTTAATTCCACCGTGTATCGTATCGTTGCAGGCTGGAACCGCTACGTGGCCGTCAGCTCGGAGACGTGGCTCACCTTCCATCTCGACTGGCTCAAGTTCGACGGCGACCTGCACATACTCTACTACGCGAACCTGAAGAACAATCTTCTCGCCGAAGTGCAGAATCTCGCGAGATTTCTCGGCCACACGATGGCGCCACAGATCGCCGCCTGCACGGCGCGCAACTCGCGCGGCAGGTTCAAGCGAGAGAAGTACCAGCTTCCCTTCCTGCCGTTCACCGAACAGATGATTGCGGATATCGACCGCAAGAAGGCGCTCGTGGAGGAAGGCATTCGAAAACACATGAACGCCAGCGCCACCGTCGTGTTGTGATATACGAACAGCAGAGAAAACTACACAACGAGTGAATCTGGGGCGAGCGCGCGCATAGGTAGACGGATCACGACGCTGGTAAAGATCTATGCGCGTAACCTAAGAAGGATCTACGCACGTAACCTAGGAAGGATCTACGCACGTAATCTAGGAAGGATCTACGCACGTAACCTAGAAAAGATCTACGCACGTAACCTAGAAAGGATCTACGCACGTAACCTAGGAAGGATATACACACTCAACCTAGGAAGGATCTACGCACGTAACCTAGGAAGGATCTACGCACGTAACCTAGGAAGGAAGGATCTACGCACGTAACCTAGGAAAAATCTACGCACGTAATCTAGGAAGGATCTACGCACGTAACCTAGGAAGAAAGCATCTATGCACGTAACCTAGGAAGGATCTACGCACGTAACCTAAGAAGGATCTACGAACGTAACCTAGGAAGGTTCTACGCACGTAACCTAGGAATTATCTACGCACGTAACCTAGGAAGGATCTACGCACGTAACCTAGGAAAGATCTACGTACGTAACTTAGGAAGGATCTACGTACGTTACCTAGGAAGAAAGGATCTACGCGCGTAACCTAGGAACGATCTACGCACGTTACTTAAGAAGGATCTACGTACGTAATCTACGAACGATCTACGCACGTAACCTAGGAGAGATCTACACACTTAACCTAGGAAGGATCTACGCACGTAACCTAGGAAGAATCTACGTACGTTACCTAGGAAGAAAGGATCTACGCGCGTAACCTAGGAACGATCTACGTACGTTACTTAAGAAGGATCTACGTACGTAATCTACGAACGATCTACGCACGTAACCTAGGAGAGATCTACACACTTAACCTAGAAAGGATCTACGCACGTAACCTAGAAAGAAAGGATCTACGCGCATAACCTAGGAACGATCTACACACGTTACTTAAGAAGGATCTACGTACGTAATCTACGAACGATCTACGCACGTAACCTAGGAACGATCTACGCACGTAACCTAGGAAGGAAGGATCTACGCACGTAACCTAGGAAGGATCTACGCACGTAACCTAGGAAGGATCTACGCACGTAACCTAGGAAGGATCTACACACGTAACCTAGAAAAGATCTACGCACGTAACCTAGGAAAGATCTTTACAAGAAAAGAAGACAGGAAGACTCCGGAAACCCTCCGACGAGGGACGTAGTACAAACTGCCGATGGTGACGTCATATCAGCGCAGTGCCTTCGCCGTGTCCGTCTGCCCACAAGGACCCCTTTGCGAAGAATCTTCTGTGAATCTATGAGCTTTACAACTCTCGTCAATGCCTTGAAGCGGTAATCGGGGAACAGCCGTCGAGACAATGTGTGTTTACCCGCGGTTTATGACGTCACGACGGCGTCTGCCAGTCCGTCTCCATTAGCGCCATCTATTGGCCGTAAGTGGGGACTACGAGATTATAATGTAAACGTAGCTAATGACTCATACATATCATTCAAAGTTTCAACGAGTGCACAATTACGCGAAAAGCGTGTTATAGCATGCGTGCGTGCGTGCGTGCGTGCGTGTGTGCGTGCCTGCGTGCGTGCCTGCGTGCGTGGAGGATCAGAGCTTGGCAGACAAAAGCAATCTTGACTATTGTCGAATATATCAAAAGCGGCATACGGTTTGTGGTTCTGCCTTTTATGAGCAGCATGCCGCAATTTCATAGTCCTGATAAAGTCCGATTCTACATACACGCGTGGCATTCCTAACCAAATACGGTAATAATCGTGTCTCTATTCCACCTAAATCTTAGAAGGAGCTTAGACTGGGTCTATAAGTCGCTGTTGCTGTGCTGTGGGTTCGGCCACGGAGACGTGCTGAGCCCGTCTAGAGGGTACACGTGTTTGTCGAATAAGCCTTCACTGAAAACGAGAATGTTGTATGCGCGTTGCAAAATATTCAATTTGCTGCCATTATCGCCAGAAAACGCATTTTCTATTATGTTTTGGCAACTATCTGCACAGTAGCGCTGCATGTGGTGTGCAGTCCATGCTACAGTATATCGAGGGGTGGACTGACAAAGGAAAATATAGAAAAAAGAGGCAATCGCTAGACAGACAGAGAGAGAGAGAGATATAGAGCGCGAGAGAAACTGACAAAGGAATATGTCGTAAAAACGGCCATTGTGTGAGAGAGAGAGAGAGAGAGAGAGAAAGAGAGAGAGAGAGAGAGAGAGGGGGGGTGGCTTGCCAGTGTGTTATATCACATCTGCGTCTTCACATGAGACATATATCTATTCTCTGCATACATTACCGATTGCTCTGCGTGAAAAAAATCCCAGTCGCTACATTACGATTGTCCTCCATGGCAGATGGCGTGCAGCACGGCGGCCATGTTTAATTCAACGATTAATCCACAGAATCTCACTACGTAATGTAAAAGATATATATAGAGAGAGAGAGAGAGATAGAGGAGGGAGCGAGCATTTAAGAGAGAGAGAGGGGGAGAGAGATAGAGAGAGAGAGAGAAAGAGAGGAGGGAGAGACGGGCGAGAATGTGTTTCGCACCTGTTCAATAAATATCACGTTACGCGCGGACGACATATTCTGTTGCCGCTCGCACCACACACTACACCCCGTCCGTCTGCCCTCACGGAGTCCCTTCCGTGAAAAAAGGCAGTTTCCGTGGAAAACAAAATGCATATCGGACTTCAGTCGGACGGATTTTACGTACGCGCAAATCTCCACGTTTTACCAGATGCTGGTGTGCGGTATGAGCAGTGATGGTGAGGTGTGGGGTGATGGG
>NW_014581807.1:0-476 GCF_000485595.1 Priapulus caudatus
GGCCCTACGCATAACATTGTGCCATCACATCCATTCACTTAGTTTAAACACAGCGCCTATAAAAAAAACTTGTTATATGATGCGTGGCCATAATTATGAAGATGATGCTAACTTCGGAAACTACAATTAAAAACTCGTCAAAAGATTGATGGTGTAAAGCCGTCCTTCTATCAATATGGGCATAGATTTTGACAAGTATTTCAAGCGTCTATAGTGTCATATTACACCAGGATGAGTAAATTAGAGAAAACACACAATGAATATGAGAGAGAGTGAGAGTGACGGAGAGGGAGGGGCATACAAGACAAGAAGAAAGATAATGTCTTCCGGAGAGAGATGAAAACGATGCGAGTGGGGCGGTCGACAGTGAAACAGAGATGAAGCGAGTGAGTGAGAGCGATATGATAGGACACGAGAACGTGAGTGAGCGCATGCACGATATATACATATATATATATATATATATATATTATATA
>NW_014581807.1:4894-7788 GCF_000485595.1 Priapulus caudatus
TGTGTGTGTGTGTGTGTGTGTGTGTGTGTGTGTGTGTGTGTGTGTGTGTGTGTGTGTGTGTGTGTGTTGTGTGTGTGTGTGTGTGTGTGTGTGTGTTGTTGTTGTGTGTGTGTGTGTGTGTGTGTGTGTGTGTGTGTGTGTGTGTGTGTGTGTGTGTGTGTGTGTTCGTGCGTGCGTGTGTTTGTAGGGAGCCAAGCGATCTAGAAATTAAATAGTGATATAGAAATCGACCGAGACGGTTTTATAACCTGGATTTTTGACGGACAGCTTTTATTTGCTAAAGCATGCAGGGCTGTTTGCTGGCAGATGCAGAGCGTGATGGGAAAAGCGGCCCTACGCATAACATCAGGAGTAAGANGTGTACGCCATTCAGGAGTAGATATATAGAGGGGTATGACTCTCCAAAACATTGTGGATTTCAACATTTGCTTGCTAAGTTTTCGATGTATATTACGTGCACTCGATAAAATTACCTCTGAAATGAGCGTTGGACATCGTCTCTACTAAACTTTACTTTGTTTAAATACCTTTGCCTTTACGGGATATAGCTTTGAACGCTCCACATGGTCATTAGTGTCTTACACTAACTGGCGGCTCAGAGTTGCGCCAGATAGTTCGAACAGTTGGCGTAGCCTGTGAGGGAAATGGTCTTGTCTGTGACAAGAATGCCACCTGTTGGCGCAGGAAGCTAAGAAATATAGAACTTTTATTATATTCTTATATATCATTTACACACTATTATATTATCCTATTTATAATATATACAGATTATTATTCACACATGATATACACACGTATTATTACACACATATACTATAATCTTTATATTATATATGTCATTATTATCTTACTCCTGCCGCCAACAGGTTGGCATTCTTGTCAACAGACAAGACCATTCCTCACAGGCTAGCCACTGTTTCGAAGCTATCTGGGCACATCTGAGCCGCCGAGTTAGTTAACACTATGAACCATTGGTGAGCTTTCAGTATATTCCGCTAGGCAAGACGGTATTTAAACAAGTAAGTTTTAGTTAGAGACGGATGTCAACGCTCATTTTTAGATCGTAATTTTTATCGCGTTGCACGTAATTATATCATCGTAATTAGGCACAGAAATGTTGAAATTCACATGTTTGGAGAGTCATATCCTCTATATTATCTTATGTCCTGATAACATTGTGCCATCACATCCATTCACTTAGTTTAAACACGCGCCTATAAAAAACTGTGTTATATGATGCGTGGCCATAATTAATGAAGATGATGCTTAACTTCGGGAACAAAACTACAATTAAAAATCGTCAAAAATTTGTTGGTGTTAAGCCGTCCTTCTAATCAATTTATGGGCATTTAGATTTTGACAAGTATTTCAAGCGTCGTTAGTTCATATTACACAGGATGATTAAATTAAGAGAAACACACAATTGAATATGAGAGAGAGTGAAGTGACGAGAGGAGGAGGCATACAAGACAAGAAGAAAGATAATCGTCTTCCGGAGAGAGATGAAAAACGATGCGAGTGGGTCGCGTCGACAGTGAAACAGAGATGAAGCGAGTGAGTGAGGCGCGATATGATTGACACGAGAACGTGAGTGAGCGCATGCACGATTATATAATATATTTATAGATTATAATATATATATATATATATTATTAAAAGAGACAGGAGCGCGAGAAAGCGCGCCCAACAGCGAGCGAGGGAGTAAGTGCCTATTGTGTACAGATTGATAGGGAAAAATGTTCGATGATTTAATTTCATAGCCGACACATCCACACATGTACTTTCTAAAATCGATTTACAAAAACTCGCGAGCAGTGGGCATGGCTTGGTGCCGGAATAATTGTCGTGTGTACATAACAGAGTGCTTTAATTCCTTCTTCTCCTCCTTCAGTCTCAATTATAAACGTAAATATCATCACCCTAGTCTCGTTTGCACGATTGTACCCTGCAAGAGGAACTGAATTCAATAGTTTCACTTTTTGCGCGCCCGCGCGCGCCGCACCACACACACGCACAACACACACACCACACACACACACACACACAGCACACACACACACACACACCACGGCGCGCGCGCACCGCGCGCACACACGCATATATATAGTATAATATATATATATATATATATATATATATATATATCAACGCCCTGGAGCACCCATTTCAGTAGTTTATTAAATTTATGCAATCGAATTAAGCAGGCGGCGCGCGCGTGTATAATATATTGCTCTGTATTCATCGTTTTTCGCGCCGCCGATGGCGTCACTGCTTACATGCGTGACGTCATCTACCGACGGCGATATAGTTCGCTTGATTTCGTTTCGCGGTTAAACTCTAACGATGCTGTAAGGACATCCTAGGTCGCTGGACGTGTTACGTGGCCGATGGTAACGCAATATTAGCGCAAGAAAAGTGTCGTATATACGTGTTGGTAATTGCCACTAAGCGACTGTTCACAAACGCGGCGCCAGTCAGCCATGAGGTAGTAAGTGACGTGTCTAGCTTCGAAGTGCTGAGAATGATCTTCAATACGTTACCGCTATTTGCTATACAGAGGCACAATTCAATCTTCACACGATGTGTGCTGCGAACCAAGTATAGTAGCTCTATGGGCGCTCAAAGCACTCGGTGTGTGTGTGGGTGTGTGGGTGTGTGTGGGTGAGTTTGTGTGCGCGCGCGTGTGTGTGTGTGCGCGCGCGTGTGTGTGTGCGTGTGTGTGTGTGTGCGTGCGTGTGTGTGTGTGTGCGCGTGCGTGTGTGCGTGCGTGCGTGCGCCCGAGCGTGTGTGTGTTGTGTGCGCGCGAGCGTGCGTGTGTTGTGTGCGCGCGCGCGTGTGTGTGTGTGTGTGCGTGTGCGTGTGTGTGTGTGTGTGTGTGTGTGCGTGTGCGTGTG
>NW_014581807.1:8961-9574 GCF_000485595.1 Priapulus caudatus
TCTCTCTCTCTCTCTCTCTCTCTCTCTCTCTCTCTCTCTCTCTCGCTCTATATCTCTCTCTCTCCTTCGCTCTCTCTCCTTCGCTCTCTCTCCTTCGCTCTCTCGCCTTCGCTCTCTCTCTGTCTCTCGCTCTTTCTCTCTCGCTCTCTCGCGCTCTCTCTCGCTTTCGCTCTCTATCGCTCGCGCTCTCTCTCGCTCACGCTTTCTCTCTCTTTCTCTCTCTCACTCACGCTTTCTCTCTCTTGCTCTTTCTCTCTCGCTCTCGCTCTCGCTCTCTCCCCATCTTCCCCCCAATCTCATTCTGCACTCGTCGTCTCGCCGCTATTCCCATGACAAGCCCTCTTTCTCTGCCTGTCTCTCTCTGTCTGGTAATCCTGCCTCACGGACGATACGCCGGTATGTTGTAGAGATAATCGAATATCGTGGCTAACACGGTTA
Organism: Priapulus caudatus; assembly: GCF_000485595.1. NCBI lineage: Eukaryota > Metazoa > Priapulida > Priapulimorpha > Priapulimorphida > Priapulidae > Priapulus > Priapulus caudatus. Next base: position 9,400 of record NW_014581807.1, read on the forward strand.
AGATAGAGGTTATGCACCGACAAGGTTCAGAGCGAGAAAGAGAGATTAGAGGCGGGGGTAGAAAGCCAGCAAGAGAGAGAGAGAGAGAGAGAGAGAGAGAGAGAGAGAGAGAGAGAGAGAGAGAGAGAGAGAGAGAGAGAGAGAGAGAGAGAGAGAGAGAGAGAGAGAGAGAGAG
>NW_014581808.1:0-1069 GCF_000485595.1 Priapulus caudatus
GAGAGAGAGAGCGTAAGAGAAAGATAGAGGGGAGAGAGAGAAATTTACGAGATGTACTCGTTTAGGCATCGGGCAGTATTCTTCACATTTCCCTATACTTTATCATAGTACTGTAGACGTAAAATAATGCCATACAACATCTATTCACTGATGCTTTATTCAGATTTCTTACAGTTGTTATAATACACGCTCGTCTTTGTAAGTAGGCTTGAGTGTTTACGTGCGCGCGTGCGTGCGTTGGGCATACGTGCGTGCGTGCGTGCGTGCGTGCGAGCGCGTGAGTGCGTGTACGCGTAAGTGAATGCGCACATCTTTCGCTGCGTCGTTCACTGTTCAATGATATACAGATGTATGTTGAGGTGATCTTTTAAGTATATTGCACCGATGCACGCCGGTAAAACCCGTCGCCATGATGGACCGGTATAGACTGGTTGAGTCATGGATTATTTGATGTTCCGTTAATTAATTCAATGAATACTATGTTCGGTCATTCCCATACTACATCTCTCGGTGCTACACATGCCGACAGCTATCTATCTCTACATTATTCTATCTGCTACTATTTCATCTGTGATTTCATACGTATACTCCACTTCTATGTAATCAGTTATCTGTTTCACCCCACCCCGACATTTTGTATTATCCGAGTAACTATAGGTCCCGTTTAGGTCAAATAATCGAGACTCTAACTGTATTTTCATTTTGTAAATAAAGCGATTCATTTACGCGACACATAAGTATAGATATAATTATGTCAATAATTTATCAATTACACTGAGATTAGCGTCGTTGTATATAAGTTTATACATGTATATACCGGTGTAGCTTAGCAATCAGTTGTTTCTTTTACATCTTGTTCGAGTTTCTGTTTTGTGTCATGCAGCAAATAAACAAAAAATATCTCTTATCTATATCACATTTATTGATATATTATCGATTTCTTCGACTGGTATACACGAAGCTATCTACGGCGCACTTCATTTAAAATTTCACAAATAGCACTAACGCAGACTCATACGATCTCACAACTATGTATACTCGTGTGTGTATATATATATATATATGGGGC
>NW_014581808.1:2040-3824 GCF_000485595.1 Priapulus caudatus
GAGAGAGAGAGAGAGAGAGAGAGAGAGAGAGAGAGAGAGAGGGAGAAGGAGAAGTCTCGCGGACATCAATGAAGACAAAATGTAATAAATGAAAACATGCAAAAGAAATGTAAAATATAAATATAGAAATATGGTGTCTCATATTTCATGTGATCTGCGATTTTTTGAGACAGTATGTTTCACCGTCGGACATGCGAGAGACATACTGTCTCTCGCATTTAAAATATGAGACCTCTTTTTCTATATTTTTATTCGATATATGTAGATATAGCATTATACAGATAATGATGATAGTGATTTCTTGCATATGCCAAAGCATCTACGAGCAGATGACACAAATATAGAAACAAATTATATTATATAATATTGCACGTGGATTAAATTGTAATCTTAACGTATCAGGAAAGCTGACAGGCGTCTACACGAGGGGGCTTTAGTTTATACATAAACTATGTTAGTTTATAACTGTGTGGTTTTACCTCGGTTAAGGCGAACTCAGTGTTGAATCCAGCGGCAAAGGTTTGGAAAATAGTTGCCATTCTTTGTGGATTGTCCTTTAGAATCCTGAAAGCAAATTTTACGAAGGTAATCCCATTAGTTTGCATATTACGTATAGATCCACCGTGGTATTATGCATTAAAACAAAGACAGTTAAAATGCAAGAACAGATAACATATGAACATTTAACGTATACGTGACATTTGAAACGTAAACGTTGTTAGGTAAAATATTATGAACTAAGATTTCTGTAGGGATTTACAGTCTATTCATAAACATACAGACTTCGTGAGTATTCTTCTACGAATTCCAATCACAGACATGTAAAGCAAGTTTGCGATTATCTCAATACATAGCGTACGATCGTGTTAAACGTCATACCGTTCACTTAGAGCATCCCAGTTAGCTCTGACGAAGTCCCACGCTAGGTAGCGCCCCAGATGGGTGCTGGTTACTGATGTGATGACGAGGTATGTGCGATCTGCTGGCACCAACTCATCTATCATAGAGCGCTGCAAATACCTGCCACATAGAATGTCAGGACATTGCTGTCTGTCTACCTCTCTATCTATCTATCTACAGGCCCGTAGCCANGGGGAGGAGAGAGAGAGAAAGCGAGAAAGAGGGAGCGCAGAGACAGAGAAGGAGAGAGAGAGAGACAGCGAGAGTGAGAGAGAAAGAATGGGGAGGGGGAGAGGGAGAGGGAGAAGGAGGAAGAGAAAAGTAAAAGTCTCGCGGACATCAATGAAGACAAAATGTAATGAATGAAGCCATGCAAAAGAAATGTAGAATATAAATATAGAAATATGGTGTCTCATATTTCATGTAATCTGCGAATTTTTGAGACAGTATGTCTCATCGTCCGACATGTGAAAGATATACTGTCTCTCGCATTTAAAATATGAGACCTCTTTTTCTATATTTTTATTCGATATATGTAGATATAGCATTATACAGATAATGATGATAGTGATTTCTTGCATATGCCAAAGCATCTGCGAGCAGATGACACAAATATAGAAACAAATTATAGTATATAATATTGCATGTAGATTAAATTGTAATCTTAACGTATCAGGAAAGCTCACAGGCGTCTACACGAGGGGGCTGTAGTTTATACATAAACTATGTTAGTTTATAACTGTGTGGTTTTACCTCGGTTAGGGCGAACTCAGTGTTGAATCCAGCGGCAAAGGTTTGGAAAATAGTTGCCATTCTTTGTGGATTGTCCTTTAGAATCCTGAAAGCAAATGTTAAGAACGTAATCCCATTAGTTTGCATATTAC
>NW_014581808.1:4907-7348 GCF_000485595.1 Priapulus caudatus
CTATCTATCAATCTATCTATCTATTTATCTATTTATCTATCTATCTATCTATCTATCTATCTATCTATCTATTATTTAGCTATCTAGCTATCTAGCTATCTATCTATCTATCCATCTATCTATCTATCTATCTATCTGTCTATCTATCTATCTATCTATCTATCTATCTATCCATCTATCTATACCAACTCATCTATCATGGAGCGCTGCCTATACCTGCCACATAGAATGCGCAAATTAACCATAGCCTTGTTGTTCATACTGTTGTAAATGTACTAGGCAACTTTACTCGTAAAACGAGAGAAAACAGGCTTGACGGATTGTATAAACGCGACTTCATAGTTATAACCAACGGCTAAACAAGTAGCGTGGGAATTTTAAACTAATTGTGAAACACAGATTGGCACGAACACACCCGCACGCACACAGGCACGCACGTACACACACACACAGACGCGAGCACACACGCGCGCGCACACCCGCACGCACACAGGCACGCACGTACACACACACACACACGCGCACACACGCGCGCGCACACCCGCACGCGCGCGCACACACACACACACACACACACACACACACATACACACACACGCACACGCACACGCACACGCGCACACACACACACACACACACACACACTCACACACACGCACAAACACNCTTTTTTTACACACCTTCTTTTACTCACCTTCTTTTACACACTTTTTTTTACACACCTTCTTTTACACACCTTCTTTTACTCACCTTCTTTTACTCATCTTCTTTCACTCGCCCACACACGCGCGCACTTTCTTTCTTTCGCCGCACTCATGTGAACTACGCTCCGCCCACCATGACTTGCAGTTCTAACGACGATGACGTAAGAGCAATTACGCTGTTTATTACCGTAATGTATATCACAGCTTAATTGGCGCCACTTGGTAACACTACTCGTGTCTCGCCTGACGACGTGCTGGTAAATATGTGATGGCATCATCACGATAATTCACCGCGCCATAAAGCTGATGTGTGTGCATGCCGCACGGGTACTCGTGTCCGTAGATGTAGGGGGTGGAGGGAGGGGAGGGGTTGCAGGCGTACGGAAGGTGTGCGGCGTTCGTATCATCGTCATCGTCTCTGTCATCACTATCATCGTCATCGCTATAAGCGATGTCACCGTCGTGGTCATCTTCATCGTCAGCGTCGTCATCATCCACGTGATTTTTATCGTCATCTTCGTCGTCATTAATTTCCCCGCCATCGTCATCGTCATCGATATCACCGCCATCGCCATCATCATCAGTATCATCATCATCGTCATTATCATGAACTTACTCGTCATCATTATCGTCATCATCATCGATATCACCGTCATCGTCGTCGTCGTCGTCGTCGTCGTCGCGACTATATTCGCCGTAGACGAGCACTTGCAGCGAGTGTTGGCGTTCACACGCTAGCCCTCGCCAATCACTTCTTCACACGCTAATAGCGTCTGAACTCACGTGGTCACATCAATTAACTTCGCTACACGCATTAATTAACGTCAGCACTAAGCCGCCATTTGCAAATTAATTGTCGCTATAATCAAATATGCCATGACGTTACGGCGCGTTCAATTCCAAATTTCTATGCTACAACAGCATAAATTATTATATGTTTGTATATAATATGTATATTTTATGTAGATAATATTTATATATTATGTGTTTTTCGGAAGGTTACTGTTTGTATGCCACCTTGACCTCAACCAGCGCCATTTTGTTTTTCTTCCGCGCACGCACGCCGACGGCAACCGTCGGCAAGGACCTTCCGATTGTTTCTTACGCGAAGGCCATCGATATCTGGACGGGAGCGTGCGCCACGTTTGTCTTCTGCGCTTTTCTGGAGTATGCCGCTGTCAGCTATTACTACCGCCGCGGCACCGCCATCGTAACGCGAAATGAAAAAGCTGGCCAAGAGGTAGCGCCACGAGCAGGCTTCCGTTCCACTGATCTACATATTTATAAGAAATATATAATAATAGACAACATAGCTATATATAATATGATATATATATATAATATATATATATAGAGAAGTTATATATAGATCAGTGCTCCGTTCCCGCTAGAGACGTAAAATCGTAGTGAATAGTTAGAAGGTCCAAAGTAGACGTAGAACCGATTCGAATCTTTCTGATTGTTATACTTTTATTGATTCTTACTGGTGATACGGATGATACAACAATACGATGCTACTCGCCCCATATCATTTCCTCAAATATGTAGTCTGTCTCGTTCACTTAAAGATACGAATCGCCAGCTATATTGCCAGACCCTAGCGCCATCGTGTGGACAACTGATTCATTACTCAGCTAGCTAGCGGCAACTTCTTCGAATGATGGATCCATCCCACATATATACCAGGAGTCTATCAATGTGGAGTCTATCAAAGAGTCTATCAATATTGATAGACTC
>NW_014581808.1:8157-9574 GCF_000485595.1 Priapulus caudatus
ATTACTGTTATTATTATTATCATCATCATTATCTTCTTCTTTTTCTTCTTCTTTTTCTTCTTCTTCTTCTTTGTCTTCTTTTTCTTTATTAGCAAGAGGAGGAAGAGCATGAAGAGAAGGAGTATGAAGACGAGGAGGGAGGAGGATGAGAAGGAGGGAGGAGGAGGAGAAAAAGCGGGAAAGGTCAGCGAGCTACGCTAGCGTCAATTAAGCGTGGCCTACTGGGTTGTTTCAACCCCTGGCGGTGTATGTTGGCATTAGCTTACGTGACCGTTGGTTCTTCCCCTGGCGTGTAGTTCCAGCTGTCCCGTGCTGTAACAGTCAGCGTATCATGAGCATGATACTGTAACACGTAGCATCTGTCCCGAGCTGTAACAATCAGCGTGTCATGAGCATGATACTGTAACACTTAGCATCTGTCCCGTGCTGTAACAGTCAGTGTATCATGAACATGATACTGTAACATGTAGCATCTGTCTCGAGCTGTAACAGTCAGTGTATCATGAACATGATACTGTAACATGTAGCATCTGTCTCGAGCTGTAACAGTCAGTGTATCATGAGCATGATACTGTAACACGTAGCATCTGTCCCGTGCTGTAACAGTCAGCGTATCATGAAAATGATACTGTAACACGTAGCATCTGTCCCGAGCTGTAACAATCAGCATGTCATGAGCATGATACTGTAACACTTAGCATCTGTCCCGTGCTGTAACAGTCAGTGTATCATGAACATGATACTGTAACATGTAGCATCTGTCTCGAGCTGTAACAGTCAGTGTATCATGAGCATGGTACTGTAACACTTAGCATCTGTCCCAAGCTATAACAATCAGCGTATCATAAGCATGATACTGTAACACTTAGCATCTGTCCCGTGCTGTAACAGTCAGCGTGTCATGAACATGGTACTGTAACACGTAGCATCTGTCCCGTGCTGTAACAGTCAGCGTATCATGACCATGGTACTGTAACACGTAGCATCTGTCCCGTGTTGTAACAGTCAGCGTATTATTAACATGGTACTGTAACACGTAGCATCTGTCCCGTGCTGTAACAGTATCATGATACCGTGTAACAATATCATGATACTGTAACACATGTAACGTCTGTTCCGTGCTGTGTAACAGACTGTGTAACATGAGCATGATACTGTAACACACGTAACATCTGTCCCGTGCTGTATAACAGACTGTGTAACATGAGCATGATACTGTAACACACGTAACATCTGTCCCGTGCTGTGTAACAGACTGTGTAACATGAGCATGGTACTGTAACACACGTAACATCTGTCCCGTGCTGTATAACAGACTGTGTAACGTGAGCATGATACTGTAACACACGTAACATCTGTCCCGTGCTGTATAACAGACTGTGTAACGTGAGCATGATACTGTAACACACGTAACATC
>NW_014581809.1:1536-5378 GCF_000485595.1 Priapulus caudatus
ACTTGTCTTGGTCTTGTTCCTGCTAAAGATTTGGCATACATGTCGATGGTGTCGGCGTTACAGACCCCTTCTTTGCGTCTCTGTTTCTATCCTAAGATTTCGCTGGATTTGGTATTGGGGCTGCCGCAAACACGTCGCCATCATCGTCATACACGCGCACGCGTTCACACACACACACACACACACACCATTATCTTTATAACGAACTTTTTAAACGTTGTATACGCCAGCTAATGGTTGTTATAGGTTGAACTAGTGTCCCGTACTTTCGGCAATTTCTTGATTTGGCTTAGACCAATTTCTAATTAGATGTAGCATGCTAATCTCGATATTTAAGCGAACATTTTTAANGGAGAGATTGTTCCATCCACAACACGCAGCACTCCCTGACCAATTGCACAACATTGTACACCCAGTCTACAACTTTACAACACCAGCCCTTCGCACTGCCATGGACTCTCCAAGACACAACGGAACACTTCGATGAGCAGAGTAGAATCTGCCGCCTCTCGGATTCTAACAGGGAGGAGTGACCAGCTTAGGACTTATTTCCTTCATCCCTACCCACCACTAATCCGTCGGACATCAAGTCCATGGATCCTTGCATAGTCGCATGGCGCCAGATGCAGCCACTGATAGTGTGCTCGTTTGACATTTTCTTTGAATGCCTCATGTGCGTGGCAGACCGTCGCACAGCTTCGGCTGCACCTGCCCTGCCCTTTTCTACCGTCCTTTGTCTCTTCCAACGCTTTCAATCGTTGACTCACAGACCGCATCATCATAGTTGTATCCATGCTGAGACAAAAAACCTGTCGGACTGGCAGCCAACACATCATCCAAAGTCAGCTGCAGCAATTGATCCCAAGAACCGCTAAAGCTGCATTTCCCTCCTCGAAGAGTGTACATCTTGCTCTACTCCGCCATCCCGTGCACCATGGAACAAGTTCGCAACCTGCAGGCATGGCTCGAGTAACAGTCGGAATATACTGGAAGCTTTAATCACTGTACACTAATAATCCGCTAACAGCTCTGCCTTCCTTGCGTGACTGCATTATCATAGAGTTAAGCCCTCTATCGAGGTAATAGTACCAGCACAGAACGTACCATCTGCTGTCATCTGCCCCTCACAATGACTCTTCTTCTCTCTTGTGCGCATATTCGCCGTCTTCGATGGCTGCTTCTTCATGTCTCGCTTAGCGTGCTCTCGTTCTCTGAATTACTAAGCCCTATAGAAAATCTCTACACGGCACTTCATCTGTCAGTAATGACAACGTGTGGGACGCCTCCTCCCCAACATCCTGTCACTTAAAGTCCTCACAGAATTAATACAATCCCCATACCAAAACTAAGCTTCGCCAATGAGCACTCAACAAACCGCACGCCCCAGGGCCGAACCGCTCGCGTCCCTGTCTCCGTCCTGCACTCGGCCCACGCCTCGCTTCTACCACGTACAGGTCACCGTGGGGCAGCCCCACACTAGCCTGGCGGACGCCACGGAACTCTACATATTGCACCACCCGAGATAAGACGAAAAACGTTGCCTTATCAAGAGCTTTGAACATGAAAAGTCTGCACACCCATTCGTACAATGCCTGCTATAATAACTGTCATTTACACATCAGGTACCTATTCATTGATCCAGGTTCTAATTGGTTGTGCTGTATATAAAATGTCATAACGTAACAAGTTTTTTACCGCAGCTTATATCTTATATAGACTGATGTAAATATTGATATTGGTGCCAATTTATCTCCATTTTTACCAATCTCCTATTGCGTCGATTATTAGTAGTATGAATTAGTACACATTTTGACGCAGCGGTACCCGCAGCTAGTATATAAATAAAGGTGAGGCTATAGAGATAAATTCTCCCCACCACTCCCAGAGCTGGACATCTGTGTGGACCTTGAAGTAGACTATGAAGGCAAACTTTTAGGCCAATTATAAAAAAAAAAACTATATACCCAATTGCAAGGTTCAAACAAAAAAGCCATCTTTTCTGCCGGACTATGAGGGTTTGAATAAAGCGAGATGGTACACTAAGCTATTGTTACTGTTCCTATTTGATAAAATCAGATATTATTTTCTCTCAACGTGATATAGGGTTAGAAACAACCAACTTAGAAGCAAGATGGGGGGACTGTTACGCTGTGGCGGAGGTTTGCTATCTTTTATTGATTGATTGATTTGTTATTATACTATGTCCGTTAGTATTCGACCCTGCGATACATAAATACTAGAGTAAATAAGTGGCTCAGTACGCTAGTAGCGTTCTCCTGCTCCGATCTACTGCCATATATACTCTTTTATGTATCTATTGCTCTCTTTTCCCTCCCCCTTCTCGCTCTCGTTCTCTCCTCTCGCTCTCTCTTTCTCTCTCGCTCTCTCTCTCTTTCTCTCTCTCTCTCTNTGCACAAAGTCTGTAGTGTAAACTTAGCTTAACATTTGCCAATTAGAATGAGCTAATATGGATAAGGCCTAAGATAAAATATTGCTTGCTTCCCCTTTACCGACCGACTTGCCAAAACGCCGCTACTCGACACATTTTATTGGCCGATTAAAAAAAAAAAATACACAAAACAGAATATACAATATACACATCTTGTCAAAACAAAATAAAAAAGATTTTTCACCTACCTACCTACTCGGTACCCTGAGAGGCGAGTAGGTAAAGGGGAAACAAACAATTTTTTAAGGGTGGCCTAACTAATACTAATATGATGTTCCTGTTCATGTTGTGCAATTTGCATGAAACCTTATGACAGGACCATTGCTCAAGTGATTGTTAACTCCTTGTCTTCTATTGGATGACATAGGCATTGCAAGGGCAGCAGCAGCAACAGCAGCAGCAGCAACAACAGTTACAACAACAACAACATCAACTACAGCAACAGCAGCCACAGTTACAAGTTCAGCAACAGCAGCAGCAGCAGCAACAACAACAACAACAACAACAACAACAACAACCACAGCAACAGCAGCAGCAACCACCACAGCTACAAGTTCAACAACAACACCAACCACAACCGCAACAACAACAACTGCAACAACAACAACAACAACAACAACAACCGCAGCAACAACAACTGCAACAACAACAACAACAACAACAACAACCGCAGCAACAACAACTGCAACAACAACAACAACAACAACAACAACCGCAGCAACTGCAACAACAACAACAACAACAGCAACAACAACAACTCTACCAGCACGCCATCACCGCGGCGACGAGCATGAACGCTGCGCCATCGTTGCGGCCCGTTACCGCGGCGACGCTCGCCAGCATCCCGACGCTCACACCCGTGGGAATGTCGAGCATTCGCCCGCTGCTCGCCGCGTCGGCGCCCCCTACCGTCTCCGCTGCGGCACCGACGACGGCGATGCCGGCGCCATCTACAACGCTCGGTAAGATGCCGGCGTCATTTCCGTCGACCGTTCGTGCTTTTTATCGCGTTTTTTTTTTTTTCGTTTCGAGGAGATTTTACGACGTGAGCGCGCGAGAATGGTCGTCGTCATGGCGACGGAGACGAGAATAACGTTTTGTTTTCGGCCTTTTGCCGGAAATTTGCGTGTTTTTTTTGCCGAGTTGCCTGTGAATTGCCGAGTTGCGCAAACTCATGTAGCTTCTAGTCAGGTTGACATAGCCGTCCTTCGTTCCTTCACTGTCTCTCTTATTCTCTCCTATCTCTCACTCTCACTCGCAATCTCACTCTCACTCTCTCTCTCTCTCACTCGCTTTCGCTCTCTCTCGCTCTCTCTCTCTCTCCTCCCTCCCTCTCATTCTCGCTCTCTGTCTTTCTCTCGCTCTCTCTCTCTCTCTCTCTCTCTCTCTCTCT
>NW_014581809.1:6123-7584 GCF_000485595.1 Priapulus caudatus
CTTCCTCCTTCTCCCTCCCCCTCCCTCCTCTCCCCCCTACTCCTCCTCCTCCCCTCCCCCCTCCCCCCTCCCCTCTCCCTTTCCCTCCCCCCCCCTCTCTCCCTCCCCCCCGCCCCCCCACTCCCTCTCACATCTGACGTTTGCGACGCTGTTACAGCGCCCTCTGGGGGTGCCGTGGCCGACTCTCAGCAGCGCTCCCTCGGCGTTCACAAGCCGCCGCTGCCGTCTTCCTCGTCACTTCTGACCGTCGCCAGCCAGCCGATGGTCAAGCCGTCCAGCATCATGGCCGCCGCGGCCGCAGCATCGACACCCTCCTCCCACGCGGGCGCCGTCGGTTCGGCAGCGCCACCCGGTGGCGGGGTAGGCGGCGGCGTCGCGCCGGGCGACAATGGAAAGGTGGGTAACGTGCGATGCGTGCGCGAGAGGGGTAGAGAGAGAGGGGTAGAGAGAGAGAGAGAGGAGGGAGGGAGGAGAGGAGGGAGGNAATACTGCAGTTTCCACACACAATCGTTGAGCCTACCTCTGATAGTAGGGACCACGATTAAACCTAGCTGTGTGAGCGGACACCTCTACGTAACAGACACCTGTCTATAAAGGACACTTGTGGTTTCCCTTGAGTGACCCTTTCATTAAAGTTTGTGTGACTCCTTTCCATCTAATGGTCGAGGCAGCTAACCTTTCCTCGGTTTCACGATAACTTCTAACCATACATATACAATAACTGTACTTAACGTGGGTGCGACGTTACATCGGTGTCAGCGCACACCTCTACTGGCTGTTCTATATAGGTGGCTGTTCTACATAGGTGGCTGTTTGCCTCTATAGAACAGCCAGCTGTTCTATACAGGAACCTCTATAGAACATCCACCTGTATAGAACCTGTTCTATAGAGGCGGCTGTTCTATATAGGTGGCTATTCTATAAAGGTGGCTGTTCTGTAGAGGTGGCTGTTCTATACAGGTGACTGTTCAATAGAGGCAGCTCCACCTGTATAGAACAGCAGCCTCTATAGAACAGCCACCTATATAGAACAGCCGCCTCTATAGAACAGCCACCTGTATAGAACAGCCACCTGTATAGAACAGCCANGGCTCACAGCGCTTAAGCGGAGAAAATTGGCACGCAGCTGAACGAAGACTAATTTAACTGAACATAAGTAGGGTGGCGGGCGGCGGGGGGCGGTGGAGAGGGTGGGGGTGGGGTGGGGTTAGTGGGTTTAGGAAGGGGGTGGGGTGTAGGAATGACCGAGTGGGGTCGTATGCCGAGCGATTGAATTAGAGAGAGAGAGGGGAAGATGGGAGAGAGGGAGAGAGAGAGGGGAGAGAGCAAGAGTGAATGTGCGAGAGGGAGAGAGAGAGGGGAGAGAGCAAGAGTGAATGTGCGGAGGGAGAGAGAGAGGGAGAGAGCAAGATACAGAGACAGAGATGGAAGAAAGAAGAAAAATCGAGAGACAGACAGAGA
>NW_014581809.1:9077-9574 GCF_000485595.1 Priapulus caudatus
ATTTTATCAAAAAATTTGTTTTTGTAACCTTTGAAGCAATAGTAAATCCAGTAAAATCGGATGATTTAAAAGGGGGCGTGTCCTAATCGTGACGTGGATTTGGGAATCTGTGCTGAGCTTTGTAATCTATGACCGGACGCGTAGCCAGTGCGTTTATAATATATAATCTAGAAAACACGAGACTGGTTCGAAATTCTTGCGTTAACAGCTCATGCTCATTAACAGCTCATGCTCATTAACAGCTCATGCTCATTAACAGTTCATGCTCATTAACAGCTCATGCTCATTAACAGCTTATGCTCATTAACAGCTCATGCTCATTAACAGCTCATGCTCATTAACAGCTCATGCTCATTAACAGGTCATGCTCATTAACAGCTCATGCTCATTAACAGTTCATGCTCATTAACAGTTTATGCTCATTAACAGCTCATGCTCATTAACAGCTCAAGCTCGTTAACAGCTCATGCTCATTAACAGGTCATGCTCATTAACAG
>NW_014581810.1:0-3894 GCF_000485595.1 Priapulus caudatus
CCTACCTTCTCGCATACCTCCCTCCCTCCCTCCTTCCCTACCTTCTCGCATCCCTCCCTCCTCCCTGCCTGCCTTCACCCTGCCTGCTTGCTCCTAAACCTGCCCCGGGTGTGCAATAGACAGTACGAATTACGACCTCTCTGTCTCTCTCTCTCTCTCTCTAACACAGACGATCACAGAGACGACGTAATGACGACACGACCTTACGTCTGCCCTCGTTTTACCCGTAATTAAATCGAACGCAAAACCGTCCGCCGGGCCGCTCGCGGGCGATCGCTCAGCCGTCGTCGCTCGCTCGTCGGCGGCGGTGGTGTGACATTAATGTATTAATGCCCTCATCATCTGATTAAGTAAGCGCCTATCAAGTGCATCATCTCGCTGAGGCTGCGCTGGTGCGGGCGCGTGGGGTGAGAGAGAAAAGAGAGAGAGAGAGAGAGAGAGAGGAGGAGAGAGAGAGAGAGAGAGAGAGAGAGAGGAGGAGGAGGAGGAGGGAGGGGANGCACGCGCGCGAATAAAAGAAAAAGAGAAAGAGAAAGAGAGAGAGAGAGAGACGCAGACAGGCGGTGCTGAGGATTATACGGAGAACCCCAGAGGATCCCTCCCCCTCCCTCCCCCCGGGCGCGAAACAGCGCGCCAGATTTTTCCCTCTAATTCAATAGAGAGACGGAATCCGATTTCACACAGCAGATTGCTGCAGTGTCGTCAGGGGTGGTGTGGGGGAGGGTCGAAGTGGCGTCCGGGGGGAGGGGAGCGGCGGGAGTGCCGTCAGGGAGGCTCGCGGGGGGCGGGGGGTGGGGGGTGATGAGGCGTCGGCGGACGCATTAGCGACGTGATCGCATATATGATGTCACGTCTTGTTTCAATTTGGCGTCGGCAGCTGACTGTGCGTGTGTGCGCGAGTGTGTGTGCGTGCGCGTGCGTGCGTGTGTAATTAATTGTAGGTCTATGTATGAATATAAATAATTAAATAAACAAATAAATAAATAAATATATATATATATAACCGATATCATGATCAAAATATTATTTCGCATCTGCAATATAATATTACATGCCGTCCGTAAGTGCCTATAAATTTTTAATTTACTTCTAATTCCCGTCGGTCCGTTTGATATTAATGATTATATATAATATATATTATTTATTTTATTTATTATATAACATACAATTATATATATATATTATATATAATATTATATATATATATATATTTATATATACTATATTAATATACTATATATATATAATTATATATCATAGTATATATAAGAAGGTAAGATGATAATATTTATGTGCCTGCGTAACCCGAACGAATAATATCAAGAGCATATAAAGAAGCTTTCTTTATATATGCCTTATATAAAGAAGCCTATGCCTATTCTTTATAAGCCTTATATAAAGAAGCCTTCTTTATATATGCCTTATATAAAGAAGCCTATGCCTATTCTTTATAAGCCTTATATAAAGAAGCCCTTCTATGTTTACGTCGTGATGGCTGTGGCCTGGCAGGCATGGCCGCAGCTACACTCGTCACTCCAGTGTGTCTGTAATAGCGGTGTCCGTAGCGCCGTACAGGCCTGGCAGGCATGGTCTGTGCGCTGCCCGCAGCTACACTAGAAAGATAGAAAGAGAGAAGCAGAGATGAAGATGGAAAAATTTCTGTGCATACGTTACACGAACGAATAATATTTTTACGTCCGTAATAGCGGTGCCTGTAGCGCCGTGTACAGTACAGGCCTTGCAGGCACAGTGTGCCCGCAGCTACACTCGTCATATTACTCCCGTGCACGCGTCCGTAAGACATATCCGTGCGTCATATATGTGTTCTACATTATTCATCAAGCTATCCGCCCCGCAGGGGCTGCGGTCCGGGGCGCGCAATACGCTGTAGCAAGTGCGCTCACACTCACGTACGCACACGCATATGTGCGCGCATACATGCACGCACGCACACGCGTATACACGCACGTACACACGCGCACACGCGTATATACACACACGCACACGCATGCACACACACGCGCGCGCGCACGCGCACGCACACACACACTCACGCACGCACGCACGCACACGCACACACGCGCGCGCACACACACACACACTCGCACGCACGCACGCACACACACACGCACGCACGCACGCGCGCACACACGCACACACACACACGCGCACATATATATGTATATAGTCCCGCCTCTGCGTCCCCTCTCTCTGAATTCTCCCCCCCCTGCCTCTTCTCTTTCTCTCAACTCTCCCCCCCTCTTCTCTCTACCCTCACTCTCTTTCTCCCCTCTCCTTCTCTTCTGCTCTCACTCTTCCGCTCTCTGTCTCTTCTCCCCACTCTCTCTCTCTCTCCTCTCTCTCCTCTCTCTCTGCTCTCCCTGACTCTCTCTCTCACTCTATTCCCTCTCTGTCTCTCCCACTCTCTCGTCTCCTCGTCCCTCCGCCCTCTCTCCGTCTCGTCTCTCTCTCTCTCTCTATCCGCTCTCTCACGGGCGTCTGCCGCTAGTCGTCACACATTCAAACCTCGCAGCAAGCAGATGTAGGTCGGGTTGTCTCTGCTATCCTGGCCCAGCGTTCCATTCGTCATCGTCATCGTCTATCGTCAAATCGTCATCGTCATCGTCATCGTCATGCGTCGCCGTCATCGTCGCCGCGTCGCGTATTAAGCAGAATCGCGGAAGCGCTCTTGATTCCGCTCCTTTTCCGCTCTTTTCCCGCCGACGACTCACACGGGAAAGAGGGGAATGGCGCGAACCAAGCGATGGGCGGGGCGCGAGGGGGCGAGTCGGTCTCTTTGAAGAGTGTCGGCGAGACAGTCGGCGGCGGCCGTTGCACTGGTGCCACGTGAGAACGCGCGGGAGAGAACGGAGGCTTGGCAGCGCATCAGAGATGAGGATGCTATAGCTGCCTGCTGCGCTGCGGCTGGTATCGCACGAAGCACGCCGCACGCACGGCGCGTTCGATATTTCATGCACGGCCGCAATAATTTAATGTTTTGGATGTATATCCGGCGCGTTGACGCTGCTCTCTCTCTCTCTCTCTCTCTCTCAGGCTCTCTCTCTCTCTCTCTCTCTCTCTCTCTCTCTCTCTATATATATATATATATATATATATATATATATATATAAACATATTCCGATTACTGATTCCTATTAGGAGACAAGCAGCGAATAACTGGAATTAATTATTTCTCTCGCTATTATCATCTCTATAATATCGCCCCCATGTCTGTCTGTTTACGGGCTCTCTCGCGTCGAAAACATTAGCCGACGTCGCCGGCGTCGGCATCGTCGTCGCTTTCACATCGATTATCGACAATTGCAGCCGACGTCGAAGTCGACGACGACTAGCGGCTGATGATAATTATTTATAATAGAGTTTGGAAAGGGGGTTGAGTTTGGGGAGGGGGTTGAGTTTAGGGTGGGGTAGGGGTTGGGGCGAGGTGGGGTGGGGTAGGGGTTGGGTTGGGGTGGTGTGGGGTTCGGGTTGGGGGTGGAAAGAGGTGGCGTGGGGGTTCGGGGTGGGGTAGGGTTTGGGGCGGATTGGGATTGCGAGTGGAGGTGTGTAGGGGTGGGGGTTGGGATGAAGTTTGGGAGCGTCGTGAGATATGTTTGGGTCAAGTAGGAAATATTATATGGTAAAAAGATTGGGAGTATAGGGACCGTATAATAGAAGCTCTGTGTGAATGAAAAATTGCAAGGAAAAAATTGTCACAAATCCATCATAATTCTCATACAGGCCTACCCTAGCACTCCTAAAGCCAACCTGACGCTTTCCTAGCGCTTTCTCTCGCTCTTCATCGACGAAAGAGCGTTGTTGTGTTGCAATAAACATGAGTTCGTCTCTCTCTCTCTCTCTCTCTCTCTCTCTTTCTATCGCACCCTCTCCCTC
>NW_014581810.1:4966-8499 GCF_000485595.1 Priapulus caudatus
CCTTGCTAGCAGCCGCCTTCAGGTGGTCTAGGCGTGGGACTATGACGTAACGCTGAAGGCAACTAGTAGCCACTACCCATGCGCCTGCCCAGGTGGTCTAGGCGTGGGAACATGACGTACGCTGCGCACTAATAGGCAGCACATCAGCTCCGCAGGTGGTTTAGCGCGTGGGACATGGCGCGTAGCGCAGCATCTAGTAGGCACAAGCATACCTCCGCAGGTGGTCTAGGCGTGGGACTTGAGCGACGGCGGCGACTACTAGGGCAACCATCCCTCCCCGGTGGTTCTAGGGCCGTGAGGGAGCATGAACGTAACGGCGCACTTATAGGCAGGGCACATGCCCGTCGCGGTGGTCTAGGCGATTGGGACATGAGACGTTACGGCGCAAGACGTATAGGCACACATGCCATGACGCCGGTGGTGCTAGAGCGTGGGGAGCATGACGGTAGCGCACCTATAGCAGCGACAGGTCCCTCACGGACGGTGGTGCCTAGGCGTGGGACATGACGTACGCGCACTATAGCACACATAACCTACCGGTGGTCCTAGGCGTGGGAGCATGACGGTCTAGCGCCGGGCACTATAGGCACACATCACGCTTCGGGCCCCGGTGGTGCTAGGCGTGGGAACAAGTGGACGTAGCGCAGCGACTATAGGCAGCACAATGCCGGCTCACCGGTGGTCTAAGGCGGTGGGGACATTGACGGTACGGACGAGAGGGTGTGCCACGGCCCACTAATAGGGCAACGACACGGAGGCGAGTATGGCGTGCATCATCGTCGGCATGCATGAGGTGGAAAGGGCAAGATGCTAAAATAAATGCATGCGTATCGTGAGAGGGAGTCTGCCTACAGCGTCGTGCAGATCGAGCCGTAGGCTGGTATCTGAGCATGCAGCCGCATAGCTCAACAGACCGGTGCGGTGCTAAGGTGCGACGCACTAACGAGCGCAGATGCTGCACTAAGTGGCGCACCGCACGAGTAGAGCGCGCAACGCATATGGCATAGAACTAGGTCAGGCGCTGTATTCTCATAGCCCCGGCTCTTTCTTTCTTCATCTGTTTCTCGTAAACACGACATGTACGCCGCGCGGCACAGATGACACGCCACAGACAAGAACACACAACACGCCGCGCACACACACTGCACACAGGGCGCAGCCCGCAACACACCACACACAATGCGACGACAGCACAGCGACACACACGAGGCCCCACAGGAACCGCCACACACGCAAGGGGGACCACGCAGCTACACACACAACACACAAACAGACAGCACACACAGGGCTACGACACACAGGCTCGAGGTGATCACGCACGCACACGGACACGACACACAGCAGAGAGAGGAGAGTAGAGACGACGAGAGAGAGGAGAGATGAGAGAGAGAAGATTTAGAGAGAGCAGAGAGAAAGAGAAAAGATCCTCACACACCATGACACCCCACACGGCCAGCAACGAACACTCTCAACACCGTACTATATGTTTCTATTCTAGGATCGTGCGTAACAAGGCGGCAGAGACGGCCAAGCATCACCACATCTACCAGCACCAGACGCCCTCACCTCCCGCCTCCCAGCAACAACAACAACAACAACAGCACCCAGCGATGATGGCGCCCCTCAACGGCACAGCGCCGCCGCCGCCGCCCCTTAGCAACGCGACGTCAGTGATTGCGCATGCGCCACCGTCCGTTCACGGCTCTCCGCAGCATCAGGACCAGATGATCGGCCGTAGCGGGGCCTACTCCATCAACGGGATTCTTGGAATCCCGCAGATGGGAGGAGGAGGAGGAGGTGGAGGAGGAGGAGGAGGACCCACGCTGCAGCAGCAACAGCAGGCGGCGCTGGAAGCGAAACGCAAGCGAGTGGAGTTAGGTAGGTGACCGTGATGTTGACGATGACGCTGACTGTGACGCTAACGATGACGCTGACGATGACGCTGACGATGACGCTGACTGTGACGCTGACGATGACGCTGACTGTGACGCTGACGATGACGCTGACGATGGTCAAACTGCGTTAACAGCGCCCCCAACCGGAAGCAGCTGCCACAAAAGCATAGACAATGTAATATAAATATATATATAGCATGATTGCTGTAAATTTAATTCATTAATTTAATTAGATCGTCTATATTTATTTATTTCGTAGTATATAAAAATTTACGTAAGTCATTTAAATGTTTTTAGATTTTTTACTTATTTTTACTGAAGACAAGGCAGGGGAGGGGTTTCGATTATCTTTAATTTTCTAGAAATAAAAGGAGGGTGGTTGGGTAGGTGGGTTGGTGAGGGGAAGGGCAGGGGATGCGGAAAGAGGGATGCAGGGACAGGAGGAGGATGCGGGTGGAGGGTGGTGGGAAGAGGATGCGGGAGGGAGGAAGATCGTGGGAAAGGAGAATGCGGGAGGAGGAGGATGCAAGAGAAGGAAAATGCGGAAAGAAGAGAATGCAGGAGGAAAGAGTATGCGGGATGGGGGTGCTGGGGGAGAAGGAGAACGCAGGGTTTTAGCGGCTCACGCGTATCCTTATATTACACACGCACGCACGCACACACGCACGCAGGCAGGCAGGCAGGCAGGCACGCACGCACGCACGCATATATGCATATGCGTTCACTAACAAAGCGTACAATTATATGCGTAAATGCGTTTTCTGTGCGCCAATAACATGGCATATATATATATATATACAGTAATACAGTATACGTAGAAGAGAACGAACAAGCGATGATTTCGACGGAAAGAAACGACAACGTCCTTCTTCTGAAACAAGATTAATTGGCGATGAGTCATTAACTCCCAGAATGCACAGCGTGAGATCGGCATCGGCGGCGCCGGCGCGCGCTGACGCCTGCGTCCCGTTCGGCGAATTTACGGAAATTCACGAACATCGCAAAACGATTCGCGATTATTTGTGAATTCTAACGTATTTTTTTCGTTTTTTTTCGTCGCTTTGATTTTCGCTTCTTGATCTTTTCGTTTGTCCAAAATCTGATCGTCTGTAACTCGGAGTTTATGCGCACTGGTTGTCTCTCTCCCACTGTCCACCCACCAGCTACCCACCACCACCTCGTCCTCGCCTCCTCTTTCTCAGTGAACTCCGTAGCACCGTGCCCCGTCTAGTAAGTTATACGCATTCAAAAAATGATTGGAAAAAAAGCTTTGCTGGCGGTTTATCGCTGGTGAATTTATAATGTAGAAACTACTATTATGTATTAGAAGCCTATAATCACATCGCCTGGTCATCGGACCCCCTTCCCTCCTCCCTCCCCCTTCCTCCTCTCCTCCTCCCCTTCCCTTCCCCTTCATCCAACCCTTCTCCTCTTCCCTCCTCCTTCATCCCCCCTTCCTCCTCTCCTCCTCCCCTTTCCTCCCTCTTCATCCAACCCTTCTCCTCTTCCTCCCTTCCGGTGGTCTAGGCGTGGGACATGACGTACGCGCACTATAGGCACACATCCCTCCCGGTGGTCTAGGCATGGGACATGACGTACGCGCACTATAGGCACACATCCCTCCCGGTGGTCTAGGCA
>NW_014581810.1:9085-9573 GCF_000485595.1 Priapulus caudatus
GACGTACGCGCACTATAGGCACACATCCCTCCCGGTGGTCTAGGCGTGGGACATGACGTACGCGCACTATAGGCACACACACAAGTATCGTCGTCATCTCCGTCGTCGTCATCATCGTCGCATCATGAGGTGGAAGCAGATCTAAATAAATCATCGTTCGTCTGTTCAGCGTCGTGGCAGACGACCGTAGCTGTATCTGGCATCACCATAGCAACACCGTGCGGTGCTAAGGTGACGCACACGCGCTCGCACTAGCGCACGCACGTACGCACGCATGCATGCATGAACTAGCAGGCGCTGTTTCTCTTACTCCCCTTTTTTCTTTCTCTCTGTTTCTCTAACACACACGCGCTAAAGCACGGACACACACGCACACAGACACACACACACACACACACACACACACACACACGCACACACACACACACGCACACGACACACACACACACACACACACACACACACACACACACACACACACACACACA
>NW_014581811.1:0-412 GCF_000485595.1 Priapulus caudatus
GTCAATAGAGGAGGTGAAGTCAATAGAGGAGGTGAAGTCAATAGAGGAGGTGAAGCCAATAGAGGAGGTGAAGCCAATAGAGGAGGTGAAGTCAATAGAGGAGGTGAAGTCAATAGAGGAGGTGAAGTCAATAGAGGAGGTGAAGCCAATAGAGGAGGTGAAGCCAATAGAGGAGGTGAAGCTTCACCTCCTCTATTGGCCAATAGAGAAGGAGAAGCCAATAGAGAAGGTGAAGTCAATAGAGGAGGTGAAGCCAATAGAGGAGGTGAAGTCAATAGAGGAGGTGAAGCCAATAGAGGAGGTGAAGCCAATAGAGGAGGTGAAGTCAATAGAGGAGGTGAAGCCAATAGAGGAGGTGCAATAGAGGAGGTGAAGCCAATAGAGGAGGTGAAGTCAATAGAAGAGGTGAAGT
>NW_014581811.1:1685-4108 GCF_000485595.1 Priapulus caudatus
GGGAGAGCTTCTTCTTCTTCTTCTTCTTTTTCTTCTTCCTCTTCTTTCTTTTTCTGTTCTTCTTGCTCTCATTCATCTTTGTGGTCTTCTTCTTTATAGTCTTCCCTCCTTTTGTCGTTCTTTTCTTGTTCTTCTTGTTCTTCTTCTCGGTCTTTTTCTAACTCTTCGTCTTTTGCGTCTTATTTTTTCTCTTCTTCTTCATCTACTTTCTTAACTCTGGGGCTTTTTCCCCCCAGCGAGCTCTATTCACACATTTCATACTATTCACTATTCACATTTTTTCGAAATAACTCAAAAACTAAATTACAAAGCCAATCGTCCCCCAAAGCCAAAACTGCGCGCCTGAAACCTAAAAATTCGTTAACAAACCTAAAAAAAAACTCTTTATCAGCCTAAAAACTCTTTATCGACCTAAGAAATTCTTTATCAAATCTGAATAATTCTTTATCAAACCTAAAAACATCTTTAGCAGCTCGACAATCTGCCCGCAGAATAAAATTAACGACAAAATAGATGTATAATAATAATAGATGGATAGTGAAATCCATACCATCCCTACACAGAGGAACCCCCTCCCCCTCCTCCTCCCTACACAGTGAAACCCCCTCCCCCTCCTCCTCCCTGCGCATTCACCGCCTCCTCCATCCTTTCACGCTAACATGTCGCGAAGCTGTGTGCGCGGTGGTGATAGCTAGACGCGGACTCCGTGTGTGCGTGCAGAATGATTCCGCCCCTTACTGCTGCTGGCTGTGGCTAGCAGACGAGGTGTCTCAGACGATGCGGATGCCCTTGGAGACGCGGCTGAAGGTCGTCGGCTGCGGTGAAGCGAGAGATGCGGGCGTGTGGCTTCTCAGCTGCTGTGGACAGGTGGCTGATAGATAGAGATAGGGGAGAGGGGGAGGGGACTGTGGAGAGGCGGGACGGGGACAGAGAGCAGAGAGAGAGAGATTGAGAGAGAGAGAGAGAGAGGTGGGGAGTGAGGGTGAGAGATAGATGACGACGATATGAGATGTGAGAGCTGAAAAAGGGAGAGCGAAGGCGAGAAGAGAAGAAAAGTGAAGAGCAGAAGAGGGCAGAGAGATAGAGAGAGAGAGAGAGACGGGAGCAGAGGGGAGAGGATGGGGACAGAGAGAAGAGTCCGGCAGAGAAGAGAGAGACGGGGGAGGAGAGGGAGGGACAGAGGGTATATGGCGAGACTAGAGAGAGAGAGGAGAAGAGAGTGAGTGATATCTAGAGAAAGTGAAATGGAGAGAGCGCGTGCGAGAAAAAAAAATCAGAGCTGTTCGAGTAGAAGGGAGGTGGAGACGAAGAGAGGAAACGAGACGAGGGGGAAAGAACATTAAGAGAGAGAGAGATGAGAGAGAGAGAGAGAGAGAAGAGAGAGAGAGAGAGCTCGGACGAGAAGAAAGATAACCCGAGATGAAGAAGAAAGAGAGAAGAGACAGAGAGACGAGAGAGAAATTCGAGATGAAGAACGAGAGAGCGAGAGAGCGAGAGAGAGACAGAGAGAGAGAAAGAGAGAGAGAGAGAGAGAGATAGAGACGGAGAAAGAGAGAGATAGAGACGGAGAAAGAGAGAGAAGACCCCGTGAAAATAAGCTATAATAAGCTATAAGCCTTGAGCGTCCTGCAAAATAGCCTTTTTTTTATTTCTAAAAAATCCTTGAAATTGTTATCATCTCAATCTTGGCTATTCGGGAAGTAGTATAAGTTGCTTAAGGCAACCATTTTTTTCTTAATTGCTGATTGGATGAAATGAAGCACAAAGGACTGCATTCGGTTTCAAATCTTGCACTTATGCAAAACAGAATCGAATTTAAAATTCGTTTCAAAGCCGTTAGTTTTATTAAAATTATTAAATGAATTGAAATTCTTTCGTGATTTTTTCATTATTAAAATAACTATTGGGTTTATTTAATAAAATATATCAGGATCGGGTCATTATGCGCTGCCGATCAGATTTAATACACGTGTTTATTGTGTTTGTACTGGGCCTATGTCGTGGTAAACTTGTGGTAAAAAGCTTTGGTGAACTGTACGGGCTTTCTCGTGTGTGGGAAACCTGGCTGTGGATCACTGTAGGCGAGGATAGGCCATGAAGGCAGGCGAGGGACCAGTAGCAGATTCACATTATTATTATTATTTCGATGTGAGCTCGTAGTCGTGACGTCACCGTGACGTCACGAGGTCGCGGAGTCGTAGCGGCATCGCGGGGGGGGGGGGGACGGCGGCGAGAGCGTGGCGATGGTGAAAGGTCGTGCGCGTGCGCGCGGCGACGCAAGCGTCGATGCCGCGCGGAAGCTGAGGAAAGGTCTTCGGGGCTTCTCCTGGTTTCTTGCGCATTAAAATTTGAGCGGCGAGGCTCTGGGAGTGGCCCGGAAAAAGTCGCGCGTACAGCGCCGCCGCGCCGCGCCGCGAACAATT
>NW_014581811.1:6144-6541 GCF_000485595.1 Priapulus caudatus
TCTTCTCTCTCTCGCTCTCTCTCATTCTCTATCACTTTCTCTCTCTCTCTTCTCTCTCTCGCTCTCTCTCATTCTCTATCACTTTCTCTCTCTCTCTTTCTCCCTCCATGTACATTTATTATATAACCATGTAGCTATAATTGCTCTTGCTCGCCTCTGCCTGTTGTATGCCAGCCAGTATCCCCCTGAGGCCGATATATATATATCAGGAGTTAATAAAGACAAATTAACTCCTGATATATATATATATACATATATATATTCTCAAACACGCGAACACGCACACGCGAACATGCTTGCGTGCATGCTTGGATGTGATTAATTCTCTCCAGGTTCATCAATATAACTGTTGCGTGCTGGCGTGTGTGCGTGCGTGCGTGTGCGTGTGTGTGTGTGT
>NW_014581811.1:8098-9190 GCF_000485595.1 Priapulus caudatus
AGAGAGAGAGAGAGAGAGAGAGAGAGAGAGAGAGAGAGAGAGAGAGAGAGAGAGAGAGAGAGAAATAGATAGAGAGAGACTAGCTTGCTCACGTGATGTACGTGACTTACGTGATCGCATCGCTGCGAGTGCGCAGCATCCTTCATCATCATCATCATCAGAAGCAGCAGCGGAGGCAGCAGCAGCGGAGGCAGCAGCAGCGGAGGCAGCAGCAGCAGCAGAGGCAACAGCAGCAGCAGCGGAGGCAGCAGCAGCAGCGGAGGCAGCAGCAGCAGCAGGAGGAGGCAGCAGCAGCAGCAGCAGTGTCATCCTCATCCCTGCGCGCGCGCGCGCTCTGAGCGACGGCAAAACAACGATGCATTGCATTCGCGTAGCATCGGTCGTGCTGCGCGCTGGTACTGATGCTGCGATGCTCTTAGTGATGCGGCAGCGCTGATGCTGCGGTGTTGGTACTGATGCTTCGGAGCTCCTAATGATGTTTTGGAGCTGGTACTGATGCTGGGGAACTCCCAGTGAAGCTGCGGAGGAGCTTGTGATGTGTTGGAGCTGGTACTGATGCTGCGATGCTCTTAGTTATATTGTGGCGCTAATGTGTTGGAGCTGGTACTGATGCTGGGGAACTCCCAGTGATGCTGCGGGCGTGTTAGTGATGCTGCCGAGCTTCTACTGATGCTGCGCTTGCGTGCGTGCGTCGTGCGTGCGTGCGTTCGTACGTGCGAGGTGTGTGTGCTAATGACACGATAAACTGATATGACGTAGCTAATGGATAACGAGCGATGGCTCTAATTCCAGCTAATGATAGCGTAAGGAGGTTGAGCAGCAGCGATGGAGAGCCTCCGGTGATCTGATATATAGCGAGGCTTCGTGCTGCTGCTGCTGCTGCTGCCGCCTCCGTCGCTGGTCGGTCACTGGTGTGATCAGTCGTTACTTAGTGCTACATGTTTTATAAGCGCGTGTGTGCGCGTGCGTGCTTACGTGTGTGTGTGTGAGCCTTATGTGCGAACCGCAGGTATGTAGGTGAAGGAGAGGTGGTGTGCGTGCGTGCGTGTGTGTGTGTGTGTGTGTGTGTGTGTGTGTGTGTGTGTGTGTGTG
>NW_014581811.1:10400-10777 GCF_000485595.1 Priapulus caudatus
GGATGCGGGGAGAGGCTGGGATGCTCAGGGATGCGGGGAGAGGCTGGGATGCTCAGGGATGCGGGGAGAGGCTGGGGTGCTCAGGGATGCGGGGAGAGGCTGGGGTGCTCAGGGATGCGGGGAGAGGCTGGGATGCTCAGGGATGCGGGGAGAGGCTGGGGTGCTCATGATCAGGGATGCAGGGGAGAGGCTGGGATGCTCAGGGATGCGGGGAGGAGGGAGGCTGGTAAGGAATGTGAAGCTGAGGTGTTTGCGTTGTAGCGGTTTGATGAATGGACATTTCCTAAACGTTGAAGCCTGGAGTCGGTAAGGCGCGCTGTGTATTGATTGCTCTCTATACATAACTCTCTTTCTCTCTCTCTCTCTCTCTCTCTCTC
>NW_014581811.1:15084-15710 GCF_000485595.1 Priapulus caudatus
GGGGAGAGCCTGGGATGCTCAGGGATGCGGGGAGAGGCTGGGATGCTCAGGGATGCGGGGAGAGGCTGGGATGCTCAGGGATGCGGGGAGAGGCTGGGATGCTCAGGGATGCAGGGGAGAGGCTGGGGTGCTCAGGGATGCGGGGAGAGGCTGGGATGCTCAGGGATGCGAGGAGAGGCTGGGATGCTCAGGGATGCGAGGAGAGGCTGGGGTGCTCAGGGATGCGGGGAGAGGCATCGTGACAACCGTGCAGATGTGCCGCTAGACTGCCGCCGCCGTCCTCCAAGCCAGCCAACCGCAAGCCGCAGCCCGTCGGACGGCGGCCGTCTAGCGGCGCGGCTGCCCGGCGATGACGGAGAGGATGAGGCGGTGCGGAGGCTGAGGAACGGTCGGCATGCCAACAGCACTGATGCATTTCGTTTGCGCTCACCGCCATACTGTTGCTGTCAGGGCGCTGGTGAGGAGGCTGGGATGCTCAGGGATGCGGGGAGAGGCTGGGATGCTCGAGGGATGCGGGGAGTGGCTGGGATGCTCGAGGGATGGCGGGGAGAGGCTGGGGTGCGTCAGGGATGGCGGGGAGAGGCTGGGGTGCTCAGGGATGCGGGGAGAGGCTGGGATGCTCAGGG
>NW_014581812.1:2549-2932 GCF_000485595.1 Priapulus caudatus
AAGTTTTCTCTGTTCGTCTGTTCTCGATTCAAATAAATATGGGCCACTCTAGATATGTCCAAGGATGGCCATTAGATGTAACTTTGGATGCTGAAGGTCATGGGCACATTGGATTTGACCTCCGAGGTCATCTGACATCGCAAAAAGAAAAAAATTATGAAAAAATCATACCCCTGCAGCAGCGTTCAATCAATTTAACGCACCCCTGTAGCAGCGGTAAATAAACGGGCCCATGCAGACAGGGTTCACTTTGAGTTATGACGCTCGCGTCTTGTGTTGCTGTGCAGAATGATGTGCAAAAACATGATGATGCCATTTTTTCATCGGTTATTATATGTATATGTGATGAACCACCATTTAATATGCAAAAATTGCTGTGATGT
>NW_014581812.1:7302-7706 GCF_000485595.1 Priapulus caudatus
ACACACACACACACACACACACACACACACACACACACACCACGCACGCACGCACACACGCACGCACACACACGCACGACACACACACACACACACACACACACACACACACACGCACACGCACATACGTAAATTATGGACGCGACAATTTGCCTCCCCTCTTCCAAATGGTATCGCCAGTTAGCATGGGAAAACTTTTACAGGTAAATGGCCGTATTTCAGCCGAAACTTTTTCACTCCCCGAAGTACAAAATGTGAATTTACGCCTATAATACACGCGCACGCGTAAATCAACTTTTTGTGCAATTTGTGGGTGAATAAGTTCGAGAAGAGAAAAAGAGAGAGCGAGAGATAGAGAACGAGAGAGAGAGAGTGACAGGAGAGAGAGAGAGAGAGAGAGAGAG
>NW_014581812.1:9117-9563 GCF_000485595.1 Priapulus caudatus
GTGCTGAATAATTTCTATATTGTATAATAGAGACGCTATTGGAGAGTTAAATCGATAAGTTTTGTCATAACAAGACCGGCACGCACGCGGTGCGCACACGATACTTGGATATATAGTTACACTAAAGTGCTGAATAATTTCTATATTGTATAATAGAGACGCAATTGGAGAGTTAAATTGATAAGTTTTGTCATGGACAAGACCGGCACGCACGCGTTGCTCACGCGATACTTGGATATATAGTTACACTAAAACTTGTGCTGAATAAATTGGTATAACAGTACTCAGCATATGCTAGTATGCTGTACGTATGCCAGTATATATGACAGTATACGGTATAGTAAACAGTACTCATGCAGCACATGCCACGTTAGTACAATAACAATAACTCGTCAGTTACAACCAGGGAGCCGTTGTCAGAAACATCGTAAAGTTAAGACTAATGT
>NW_014581813.1:4084-5639 GCF_000485595.1 Priapulus caudatus
CTCTCTCTCTCTCTCTCTCTCTCTCTCTCTCTCTCTCTCTCTCGCTCTGTCTCTCTGTCTCTCTCTTTCTCTCTGTCTCTCTCTCTCTCCCTCTCTGTCTCTCTCTTTCCCTCTCTCTCTATCTCTATCTCTCTCTCTCTCTCTTTCTCTCTCTCTTTCTCTCTCTGTGTCGCGTCGCTTTTCCGAAACGAAAACTCGAAAATTGCTTATCGATTTTGTCGCGAGCACGAGCGCCGCTTCAGATTATCCGCCATTGTTGCGGAGCTAGCGGGCACGCTCTCTTGTTACCTATCGTAAGCGGGCGCACGTGCGCGTGTGAGCGGTGCGTGATCGCACGCGATTGCTACAATTAATTCGATTTCATGAAGAAGAAGAAACAGCGGCGCCGACCGATCCTAATTGATCTAGGATGATGGTACGGCAGCAGAGGATGAGGATGAGGATGAGGATGCGAATGAGGAGGATAAGGATGGGAATGAGGGGATGAGGATGAGGATGAGGATGGGGTGGATGGAGATGAGCATGATGGTGATGATGAAGATAAAGATGGGGAGGATGGGAAAGGGGGATGAGGATGGAGATGGCGATGTGGGTGGGGTGGATGGGGAATAGGGATGCGGATGAGTGTGAGGATTGGATGTTGGCCATGGCTTAGGGGTGTACGCATCCCTCGCCGGTAGCTTGTTTTTGCGTGCGTGCGTGTATGTGGATAAACTCTGTCAGCGTTCGTCAAATCGCGCGTCGTCGCAAAGTCTGCTGCTCGCCTAATTACTCCTAATTGCATCGCTAATTAATGAGGGGAAGGTGATGTTCCGACAGGTGGCGCCAACATCGCGTGCGCAAAGACGGTTGGACACCAGAGGACGCTCGTCGAACGTGATGAGGGGGGGGGAGAACTTTCTTTTCGCTTCGGTTTTGTAATTAGGATTTTAGTAATTAATACTAATTATCTTCTTTTCATTTTAGCTGCTCACCGGTTTTTTACTGTCGTCATTTCATGCCTTTTTTCTTCGTTTTCTTGTCATTTTACTGCGATTCCTTTTCGTTTTGCTTCAGTTTATCATCATTTGACATTCATTCGTCTTGTGTTCAATTCGGTTTCTTTGCTATTCTGCGGTCATTCACCTCGGCATAAGATATTTGGTCGTGCCAAGGTGACCGTAGGCGAATCTGTGAAGAGCTGTCAAGTCAGAGATAGAGAGTAGTATTTCATGTCAGAATTAGATCTATGAGAGAGCGAACGAACGTCTCACGTTATTTCCTAGAGGCTTTCTGTCTGTCTCTCGCTCTCTCTCTCTCTCTCTCTCTGTCTCTGCTGCTCGGTCTTCTCTCTCTTCTCCGTCTCTCCGTCTCCTCATCTCTTACTACATCTCTCTCTCTCTCTCGCTCCATCATCTCTTCTCCTCTATATCTTCTCTGCAGATGCCGGTCCCCGTCTCTCTCCTCTCTGCGTAGTCTTCTCTCTATCTTCTCTCTCTCTCTCTCTCTTTCTCTCTCTCCGCCTCTCTGGCCTCACTCTCCGTTAATCTGCGTAAGACTCTCGTCTTCTCTCCTC
>NW_014581813.1:6543-7372 GCF_000485595.1 Priapulus caudatus
AGAGAGAGAGAGAGAGAGAGAGAGAGAGAGAGAGAGAGAGAGAGAGAGAGCGAGAGAGAGAGATAGAGTGAGAGAGAGAGAGAGAGGGAGAGAGAGTGCGCGCGCGAGAGAGAGAGCGAGAGGCTAGAGAGGGAGGGAGAAATAACGAGAGATGGGTAGATAAAGAAAGCATGTCGGAAGACAGGACGTGTATAGTTTTTTTCATCTCGGTCAAGGCGGCAACGACCTCAACAGTATCACTATCAATATATCAATACAACAGTATCACTATCAATATATCTATACAACAGTATCACTATCAGCCCCAGATTGTAACAGTAGATGATAGANAGAGAGAGAGAGAGAGAGAGAGAGAGAGAGAGAGAGAGAGAGAGAGAGAGAGAGAGAGAGAGAGAGAGAGAGAGAGAGAGAGAGAGAGAGAGAGAGAGAGAGAGAGAGAGAGAGAGAGAGAGAGAGAGAGAGAGAGAGAGTAAGCGTTCGTGAGGGGTGCTATATTGATGAGTCATGAACCGTCACTATACTCACTACACGTACGCTCATCTAGCTGTACGACTCGTTTTACTAGATAAACACGCACGCACACACGCACGCACGCACGCACACACACACGCACGCACGCACGCACGCACGCACGAGTGCTAGTGTTGTTGTTTCGCTTACAACAAGGATCGGCTCTTTAACTCTATACCAGCTGCCGCGTGCGAGCCCCGGGCTTGACTCTCCTATATACTGCTTCCTCTCTGTCTCTCTCACACACACACTCTCTCTCTCTCTCTCTCTCCCCCTCTGTCTCTCTCTCTCTATCTCTCTCTCTCTCTCTCTCTCTCTC
>NW_014581813.1:8846-9559 GCF_000485595.1 Priapulus caudatus
GTGTGTACATGTACGTGTATGCGTGCGCCTGTGCGTGTGTACATACATGTACATGTTTGTGTGTGCACGTGCGTGTGTACGTGTACATGGATGCGTGTGTACATGTACATGTACATGTATGAGTGCGTATGTGCGTGTGTACATGTACATGTATGCGTGTGCCTGTGCGTGTGTACATGTACATGTATGTGTGTGCCTGTGCGTGTACATGTACATGTATGTGTGTGCCTCTGCGTGTGTACATGTACATGCACAGGCGCACGCATACATGTACATGTACACACGCACAGGCACACACATACGTGTGTACATGTACATGTATGTGTGTGCCTGTGCGTGTGTACATGTACATGTATGTGTGTGCCTGTGCGTGTGTACATGTACATGTATGTGTGTGCCTGTGCGTGTGTACATGTACATGTATGCGTGCGTCTGTGCGACATGTATGCGTGCGCATGTGCGTGTGTACATGTACATGTATGTGTGTGCCTGTGCGTGTGTACATGTACATGTACATGTATGTGTGTGCCTGTGCGTGTGTACATGTACATGTATGCGTGCGCATGTGCGTGTGTACATGTACATGGATGTGTGTGCCTGTGTGTGTGTGTACATGTACATGTATGCGTGTGCCTGTGCGTGTGTACATGTACATGTATGTGTGTGCCTGTATGTGTGTGTACATGTACATGTATGCGTGCGCCTGTGCGTGT
>NW_014581814.1:0-1306 GCF_000485595.1 Priapulus caudatus
GAATTCCCCGAGCTGCCACATCGAGTGAGAGAGAGAGAGAGAGAGAGAGAGAGAGAGAGAGAGAGAGAGAGAGAGAGAGAGAGAGAGAGAGAGAGAGAGAGTGGGAGAGTGGTGGTGAAGCAGAGCTCGGGGGATTCATGTAGTAAGAGAACTGCTGCCTGCTCTCACTCCACGGATCAATAGTGAGAGTGAGTTGTTGTGAGGAGGTAGAGGTGGAGGTGGATGAAGAGGATGAGGAGGAGGAGAAGGAGGAGGAGGATCACCGTCATCGTCATCTTCATCATCGTTATCGTCGTCGTTGTAGTCATCGTCATCATCCTCATCCTTATCATCATCATCATCATCATCGTCTTCATCATCATCATTGTCATTACCGTCATCATCGTCATTGTCATCATCATCATCATCATCATTATCCTCATCATCATCATCATCATCATCATCTTCATCATCATCATCATCATCATCATCATCATCATTTTCATCATCATCATCATCATCATCATCATCTTCATCATCATCATCATCATCATCATCATCATCATCTTCCTCATCATCATCATCATTATCATCGTCAGCTTCAGCAGCTGCCGCTGCATGATTACCGGCTCGTTAGTGAGTGTGCGCCCTCCTCCTCCGCATCGATTAACTTCTCCAGGATTCGTCGCGAAACCCTTCCTTATCCGTCCGCCTCCCTGCGTCGCTCCTGCTGCCTCCTCCTCCTCCTCCGCTAATTATGCAAATCGGAGGGAGAGGGGGAGAGGCCGGGTTCTCTCTCTCTCTCGCGGCGCCGCATCGCGCCGAGATGCAAAACCTGGCGGGCATTTTTTCCGGCTTAATTAGCTGTGGCAGCGGCTGAGAGCGAGAGAGAGAGGGAGCGCGCGAGCGTTGCCACATGTCGCGTTCCCATGGCTGCGGCGAGCGTTCGCTTGTTTGCGGCGGAGCGGCGGCGGAGCGCGAGAGGAGGCTGCGGGCTTCGAGAAGCTCTGCGTCGTTACCTGGAGTTTGATTACCTGGGTTTTAATGAACTGGGTTTGATTAGCTTGGTTTCGCTACCTGCATTTCATGATATCAGGTGTTGCTTCCTGGAATATGGTGATGTCAGGTGAAATTACCTGAGTTACACTATTAAGCGAAGAAGCAAGCGTGATTGCAAGCTTTCTCTCTCTGTGTCTCTCTCTCTCTCTCTCTCTCTCTCTTTCTGTATTTCTTTTTTTTCTCACTCTTTCTCTCTTTCTGTATTTCTTTTTTTCTCACTCTTTCTCTCTTTCTGTATTTCTTTTTTTTCTTACTCTTTCTCTCGCTC
>NW_014581814.1:1343-3296 GCF_000485595.1 Priapulus caudatus
TCTCTCTCTCTCTCTCTCTCTCTCTCTCTCTCTCTCTCTCTCTCTCTCTCTCTCTCTCTCTCTCTCTCTCTCTCTCTCTCTCTCTCTCTCTCTCTCTCTCTCTCTCTCTCTCTCTCTCTCTCTCTCTCTCTCTCTCTCTCTCTCTCATGATCCCCTCCCCTTACAACAGACATACTAACGTCCCCTCCTCTCTCTCTCTTTCTCTCGCAGTGATGGAACCCTGTCTTGGCAGCAAGCACCGCAGCAGCAGCAGCAGCAGCAGCAGCAGCAGCAGCAGCAGCAGGCGCCGCCCGGCCACGCGGGCCAGCCTCAGCAGGTCAGCGTCGTGACGACCGTCTGGGGCGTCACGGCGACGTCGCAGAGCGGACCGATGAATCACAACGCGCCGCTGACGCCGACGACGACCATGTCCAACATGGCGTACCACCAGAACGCGCCCGGCTACCCGTCCGGGCCGCAGAAGCAGGGCTACGGCCCGCAGCAAGGGTACGCGACCTTCTCAGGGGTCACGGGGGTCAGGGGTCGCGTGCAGGGGTCAGAGGTTATTGGTCTATGCGGTGTACCACCATACACACTCGGCAAACCTTGCCTCGGCGAAGTTTAGGGGTGGAGTCATCTGGGATCAGGGGTCGGGGGTCGCAACTCAAGGTGACGGGGGTCAGAGCTCGGCGATACAGGCAAAGATGTCATGGGGTCGGTTCGTTAAGGATCGTCGGAGAGACGGAGGGACAGAGGCCGGGTTCCGGGAAAAGTTCCGGGAAGTCGGAAGAGAAATTAAACCGAAAGAAAACGGGGAAGTTAAATCGTGGAAGTCACGCCATCTCCTCCCCGCCACCACATCGTCGCCATCACCTTGACGTTTTAACGTTCTCTTGTCTTTCTCGCCCTCTCAGCGGCTACCCGCACGTAATATCGTTAATGCAATAAAAATCGTTAAAAAGTTCAATCGTGGCGGAGGTCGTAACCTTAACGTTCTTTTGTCTTTCTCGCCTCGCACGGTCGCCGTTACCTCACGTTCTCTTGTCTTCGCAGCGGCTACCCGCCGACGCCGAACACACCCGGATCGGGGCAGCCCGTCTCGCAATCCGGCGGGGAGTTTCAGCCCCCGCCGGCGGCCCTCAGCGCGGCGGCGTTTGTCGCTGCCGCCGCCACGGCAACGGCGACGGCAACGGCGGTGGCACTGCGGGAGCAGCAGCAGCAGCAGCAGCCCGACCCGAGCCAGTACGGGCAGGTGATGATGGAGGTACGTTCTTGTGTTTGTCGCGCGGTGGGGGGGGGGTTGTGCAGGACGAGGAATGTTGGAGTGTGTTTCGTTTCGCCCGTGCGTTCGAGAGAGATGTTTGCGTGTTTTTTTTGTCGTTACGCCGGCAGGGGACGTAACGCTCGCGTGTTTTCAATGCTCTGAAGAAGTAATGTTCGCTTGTTTTCGATGCTCCAGGGATGTAATGTTTGCTTGTTTTCGATGCTCCAGTGACGTAATGTTCGCTTGTTTTCGATGCTCCAGGGATGTAATGTTCGCTTGTTTTCGATGCTCCATGGACGTAATGTTCGCTTGTTTTCGATGTTCCAGGGACGTAATGTTCGCTTGTTTTCGATGCTCCAGGGACGTAATGTTCGCTTGTTTTCGATGCTCCAGGGACGTTAATGTTCGCTTGTCTTCTCTCGTCGCTCACCGCCTGCTCGTCGTCGTTTCAGGGGCCGCCCAACGGGCAGTACCACCAGCAGCAGAGCGTCTACGGCGGCCCGTCCTACGCCGGCCAGTACGGAAACCCGATGCAGCAGCAGCAGCAGCAGCAGCAGCAGATGCCGCAGCAGCAGCAGCAGCAGCGGCAGCCGACCACCCCGGCGCTGCGCACCCGGCCGAACCCGGGCGACGCGGCCCAAGTGGACGGGTACGGGACCCGGGGGGGAAAGCCGGTAACGGGTACGGGTAACCGGGGGGACGGGACCGGG
>NW_014581814.1:3488-5365 GCF_000485595.1 Priapulus caudatus
AATCTCGATCATAAACGATGTTAAGCAGGATCAATCGCGAAGAATGAATGTAGTCGATATTAGCGAGTTATTGTAGTGGATCTTAATGAATAAGCGTGATCAGTCATAATTGAACAAATAATCTCGATCATAAACGATGTTAAGCAGGATCAATCGCGAAGAATGAATGTAGTCGCTATTAGCGAGTTATTGTAGTTGACCTTAGTGAATAAGCGTGATCAGTCATAATTGAACAAATAATCTCGATCATAAATGATGTTAAGCAGGATCAATCGCGAAGAATGAATGTAGTCGCTATTAGCGAGTTATTGTAGTTGATCTTAGTGAATAAGCGTGATCAATCGCGAAGAATGAATGTAGTCGCTATTAGCGAGTTATTGTAGTTGACCTTAGTGAATAAGCGTGATCAGTCGCGAGGAATGAATGTAGTCGCTATTAGCGAGTTATTGTAGTTGATCTTAGTGAATAAGCGTGATCACTCGCGATGAATGAATGTAGTCATTATTAGCGAGTTATTGTAGTTGACCTTAGTGAATGAGCGGGATCAATCGCAAGGAATGAATGTAGTCGCTATTAGCGAGTTATTGTAGTTGATCTTAATGAATAAGTGTGATCAGTCATGACAAATCAATCGTAAACAAATAACGTTTAGCGACTTATCGCAGCCGATCGTAACCAAAGAATGTTGTCAACGGTCGTTTCCGCGACGACGCTAACGACACGTGCCTCCCTCTATACTCGCAGTACGGCCCGCCGCCGCCACAGTTCGCCGGGCAGCAGGGCGGCCCGCGCTACCAGACGCAGCCGCCCATGGGCAGCCCCAGCTTCCAGCAGCAGCAGCAGCAGCAGGCGGCGGCCGCCCTCATGCGCCAGCAGGCGGCAGCAGCTGCGGCGATGCAGCAGCCGGGCATGCGGCCGGGCATGGCTGCACCGCCGTACGGCGGGCAGCCGCAGCAGTACGGATACGGGCCGCCGGGGCCGCCGCCGCCGCAGCAGCAGGGCGGCCCGATGAACGGGCAGCCGGTGCCGCAGTGCGGGGGACAGTACGGCCCGCAGTACGGCATCCAAACCGGCCAGCCCAACTTCCAGGTGAGGGAGCCACTTGTATTTTTTTTCTTTTTTCGGGCTTTGTTTTTTTCTTTTTCATATTTTTTTCTTATTTCCGTTGCCGCGTGCCGTGAAATGTCGAGCAGCAGACGACGAGAAAAAGGGGGAAAAATGGTAAAACTGAAATTTTGTTTCTCGAAAACATTCTCGAAAGAAAACCCCTGAGCTTCGAGTTTAAAACGAGTTTAAAAAGAAGAAAAAAAAACGTAAAAAAATGAATTTGAAACGAAAAAGCGAAAAATCCTCGAACCATTCCACGACGATAATCTAAAAAGACGATCGTTTGCGTTTCCCTCCCGCAGGCGGCGCCACGGCCGATGAACTACCAGCACTCGCCGATTCCGGGCAACCCGACGCCGCCGATCACACCGGGTCCGCCCGCGCCTTACATGTCGCCCGGGCCGCCAGACATGAAGCCGCCCGGGCCGTACATGGAGACGCAGGACAGCACGCCACAAGTCCCAAGTGAGGACACCCTTGGTACTATTTGGGTTTACTCTATTCGTTCTTTTGCGTAGGTAGCGGGTGCGGGGGAAGGGGGAGGAGTAGCACTGCAAGATAGGAGGAGGTGGAGGGAGGGAGGAGGGAGAGGAGGAGGAAGAGGAGAGGGAATGGGAGAAGGAGGAGGAGGAGGAAGAAGAAGAGGAGAAGGAGATGGAAAAAGAGGAAGGAGGAGGAGGAGGAGGGGAGGAGGTGGAGGGAGGGAGGGAGGAGGGAGAGGAGAGGGAGAGGAGGAGGAATGGGAGAAGGAGGAGGAGGAGGAAGAAGAA
>NW_014581814.1:8410-9882 GCF_000485595.1 Priapulus caudatus
CACACCCCTAAAACCAGCACCGTCTTAGGTACCCCTTGACACTCGACACCTTCCCCTGCCCACACCCCTAAAACCAGCACCGTCTTAGGTACCCCTTGACACTCGACACCTTCCCCTGCCCACACCCCTACAACCAGCACCGTCTTAGGTACCCCTTGACACCCGACGCCTTCCATGTTACCCCCACTATCCCACACCTTACATTTTACCCCCACCCCTACCCTCCCTCAAACTAAAACCCACCCCCCTCACTATGTCCCGTCGGCTGTCAACCCCCCAACCTTTATCGCTTGAAACAAGTGAGCGTCTCTTCGCGCACGTGGTCGCCGTGGTAACCGTCTCTTCTCCGCATTGTTGCAGCCGAGCCGTGCAGCTCTCTGCGTAAGATGATGAACAGCGGGATGTCTCTTCCGGGCTGGGAAGGCATGGGAAACCCATCTCCCTACCAGCCGCTGCCTCCAGACTTCACAGGTGAGTGTGGTTCGAAGACCGCGAGAAAATAAGTAATGAATACTTAATAAGTAAATAAATACTTAATAAGTAAATAAAATAAGAAAATAAGAAAAATAATAAGTAAATAAAATTAAAGTAAAAGAAAATAATAAGTAAATAAAATAAAAGTAAATAGTTAAAATAAGTAAATAAAATAAGAAAATAAGTAATAACACTTCACAGGTGAGTGTGGTTCGAAGAACGCGAGCAAATAAGTAGCGCACCATAGAACCATAGGAGACCATGAAAGAGTCCATGAGAGAATAAATGCAGTAGAAGATCGTTCAGCAGAGATGTCTTTCATTTCTCGCTATACCGCGCTGCCGCTACCAGCTATCTATATCTATATCTCCTTACAAGCTTTTCTAACTGAACTAGGCATGCAGTCGAATGTCGCGCAGGGCTCTGTGAAAGAGATCATGAGAGTATAAGTGCGGTAAAATCGTTCGGTAGAGATGTCTTTCACTGTTTTGCTGCTTCGTAGCTGCTGCTGCTACAATTCTCTATCTAGTTCTGACATTCACTTCCTGTTTATTCACATGCTATTCACATTCACATTCTATCTGTGCGAATGGATTTGTCGTCTTTCGGAATTATCTAGGAGCATATTCTGGCTACACTCCAATCACACTCCAACCACACTCCAACTAAATTCCNATAGAGAAATAATATATACTATAGTTTATAGAGAATATAATATACTATAGTATATAGAGAATATAATATACTATAGTATATAGAGAATATAATATAGTAGAGTATATAGAGAAATAATATATACTATAGTTTATAGAGAATATAATATACTATAGTATATAGAGAATAAAGTATACTATAGTATATAGAGAATAAATATACTATAGTATATAGAGAATATAATATAGTAGAGTATATAGAGAAATAATATATACTATAGTTTATAGAGAATATAATATACTATAGTATATAGAGAATATAATATACTATAGTATATAGAGAAT
>NW_014581815.1:0-9557 GCF_000485595.1 Priapulus caudatus
TATCAATCGTGCCATCCCTGACATTATAATTATTATCATCATGCATCCCTGACATTATAATTATTATCCATCATGCATCCCTGACATTATAAGTGATTATCACGTACATCCTGACAGTTATAATTATTATCATCGTGCAGTCCCTGACATTATAATTATTATCATCGTGAGCATCCCTGACATTTATAATTATTATCAATGCATTGGCATCCCATGACATTATAATTACTTATCATCAGTGCATCCCTACATTATAATATATATCATCGTGCACCCTGACATTATAATTATTATCATCGTGCATCCCTGACATTAGTAGATTATTATCATCGTGCATCCCTGACAATTATAGATTATTATCATCGTGCATCCCTGCATTAAATTATTCATCATCGTAGCATCCCTGACATGTATAATATTATCATTCGTGCACCCTGACATTATAATGATTATCATCGTGCATCCCTGACATCTATAATTATTAATCATCATTGATCCCTGACGATGTATAATTTATTAATCATACATGGCATCCCTTCACATTATAATGTATTATCATCGTGCATCCCTGACATTATAATTATTATCATCGTGCATCCCTGACATTCAACAATTATTATCATCGTGCATCCCTGACATTATAATGTATTATCATCGTGCATCCCTACATAATTATATATCACGTGATCCCTGACATTATATTATTAATCATCGTGGCATCCCTTGACATTATAATTATTTATCATCGTGCATCCCTACATGTATATACTTATTATCGATCGTGCATCCCTGACATTATAATATTATCGTCGGTGATCCCTGACTATAATTGATTATCATCGTGCCATCCCTGAAACATAATTATTATCATCGTGCATCCTGACATTATAATTATTATCATCATTGCATCCCTGACATTAATAATTGATTGAGTCAGCGTGCATCCCGTACATTATAATTATTAGTCATCGTGCATCGCCTGACATTATATAATTATTTATCATTCGTGCATCCCGACATTATAATTATTATTCATCGCATCCCTGAATTATAATTATTATCATCGGCATCCCTGAGCATAAGTTATTATCATCGTGCATCGCGTGACATATATAATTATGATCATCGCTGCATCCCTGACAGTTATAATTATTATCATCACTGCATCGCCTGACATTATAATTATTATCATCATCGCATCCCCTGACATATATAATTATTATCATCGTCGCATCCCTGACAATTAGAATTATTATCATCGTGATCCCTGACATTATAATTATTACATCGTGCATCCCTGACTTATAATTATTAGCATCGTGCATCCCCTGACATTATAATTATTATCATCGCTTGCATCCCTGACAAGTTATAATATTACATCATCGTGCATCGCCTGACATTATAATTATTATCATCGTCGCATCCCTACATCTATAATTATTTATCATCGTGCATCACCTGACATTATAATTATGATCATCGCTGCCATCCCTGCACATTAGAATTATTATCATCGCTGCATCCCTGCACATTATAATTATTATCATCGTGCATCCCTGACATTATAATTATTATCCATCGTGCATCCCTGACATTATAATATTATCATTCGTGCATCCCTGACATTATAATATTATCATCGTGCATCCCTGATATTATAATTATTATCATCGTGCATCCCTGACATATATAAATTTATTATCATTCGTGCCATCCCTGACATGTTATAATTATTATCATCGTGGCATCCCTTGACATTATAATTATTATCATCGTGCATCCTGACCTATTATTAATTATTATCATCGTTCATCCCTGACATATAATTATTATGCATCGTCGCATCCCTGACATTTATAATTATTATCATTCGCTCATCCTGACGATTATAATTATTACATCGTGCATCCCTGACATTATTAATT
This sequence comes from Priapulus caudatus, assembly GCF_000485595.1. Lineage (NCBI taxonomy): Eukaryota > Metazoa > Priapulida > Priapulimorpha > Priapulimorphida > Priapulidae > Priapulus > Priapulus caudatus. Next base: position 1,929 of record NW_014581815.1, read on the forward strand.
ATTATCATCGTGCATACCCTGCATCTTAATTATTATTCATCGTGCATTCCCTGACAATTATAATTATTATCATCGTGCATCCCTGATGTATAATTATTATCATCGCTGCATTCGCCTGACCATTTATAATTATTATTCATCGTGCCATCCCTGACATTATAATTATTATCGATCGTGCATCCGACATACATTATTATCATCGTAGCATCCCTGACATTTATAATTATTATCATCATGCCATCCCTGACATTATAATTATTATCATCGTTGCATCCCTTGACATGTATAATTATATCATCGGCTGCCATTCCTGACATTATAATTATTATCATCAGTGAATCCGCTGACATTATATTATTATCATTCGGCATCCCTGACATTATAATTATTATCATCGTGCATCCCTGACATTATAATTATTATCATCATGCATCCCTGACATTATAATTATTATCATCATGCATCCCTGACATTATAATTATTACATCGGTGCATCCCTACATTATAATTATTATCATCGTGCATCCCTGACATTAACAATTATTATCATCGCTGCATCCCTTGACATTATAATTATTGATCATCGTGGCGATCCCTGCACATTATAATTATTATCACGTGCCATCCCTGACATTATAATTATTATCATCGTGCATCCCTGAACATTATAATTATTATCATCGTGCCATCCCTGACATTATAATTATTTATCATCGTGATCCCTGACATTATAATCTATTATCATCGTGCATCCCTGACATTATTTAATTATTATCATCGTGTCATTCCCTGACAATAATTATTAATCATCGCCCCGCATCCCTGACATATATAATTATTATCATCAGCATCACCTGACATCTATAATTATGATTCATCGTGCATCCCTGACGATTATAATTATTATTCATCGTGCATCCCTGACATTATAATTATTATCATCGTGCATCCCTGACATTATAATTATTATCATCGTGCATCCCTGACATTATAATTATTATCATTCGTCGCATCCCTGACATCAATTATTAATCATCGTGCATTCCCTGACATTATTAATTATTTATCATCGCTGCAGGCGCCTGGACATTATAATTATTTTCATCATGCATTCCCTGACATTAGGAATTATTATCATCATGCCACCCTGACAATTATAATTCATTATCATCGTGCCATCCCTGACATGTATAATTATTATCATCGCTGCATGCCCTGACATTTATAATTATTATCATCGCTGCATCCCTGACATTATAATTATTATCATCACGTGCCATGCCCTGACATTATAATTTATTATCATCGCACTGCATTCCCTGACATTCATAATTATATATCATCGTGCATCCCTGACATTATAATTATTATCATCGTGCATCCCTGACAGGGCTATAATTATTAATCATCGTGCCATCCCTGACATTTTATAATTACTTATCACCGTGCATCCCTGACATATAATTATTATCATCGGCATCCCTGACATTACAATTAGTTATCATTCGTGCCATCCCTGACATTATAATTATTATTCATCGTGCATCCCTGACATTATAATTATATTCATCGCTGCATCCCTGCATATTATAATTATTCATCATCGTGCATCCTGCCTTGACATATAATTATTATCAGTCGTGCATCCCTGACATTATAATTATTATCATCGGTGCATCCCTGACATTATAATTATTATCATGCGTGCATCCCTGACATGATAATATATCATCGGCTGCGCATCCCTGAACATTATAATTATTATCATCGTGCATCCCTACATTATAATTATTATCCATCGTGGCATCCCTGACATATATAATCTATTATCATCGGTGCATCCCTGACATTATAATTCATTATCATCGTGCACCTGACATATAATTATTATCATCATGCATCCCTGAATTTATAATTATTATCATCGTGCATCCCTGACATTATAATTTTAGCATCGTGGCATCCCTGACATTATAATATTAATCATCGTGCATATCCCTGACATGATAATTATTATCACTCGGCATCCCTGACAGTATAATTATTATCATCATGCATCCCTGACATATTTATAATTATTATCAGCGTACATCCCTGACATGTATAATTATTATCATCGTGCCAGTCCCTGACATTATAATTATTGATCATCGTGCATCCCTGACATTATATAATTATTATCATCTGTGCATCCCTGTATTATAATTATTTTCATCGTTACATCTCCGGACATTATAATTATTATCATCGTGCCATCCCTGACATTATAATTATTATCACTCTGTGCATCCCCTGACCATTATAATTATTATCATTCGTGCATCCACTGACATTAGGAATTATATCATATCGTGCATCCCTGACATTATAATTATATCATCAGCTGCATCCCTGACATTTATAATTATTATCATCGTGCATCCCTGACGTTTATAATTATTGATCAGTCATGCATCCCTGACATATAATTATATCATGTGCCATCCCGGACATTTATAATTATTATCATGCGTGCATCCCTTGACATCCTATAATTATTATTATCGTAGCATCCCTGATATATAATTATTATCATCGCTACATCCCTGACATTATAATGATTATCATCGTGCATCCTGACATTATAATTATTATCTATCGTGCCATCCCTGACATTCATAATTATTATCAATCGTGCATCCCTGACATATATAATTTGAATATCATCGTGCCATCCCTTGACATTATAATTATTATCATCGCTGCATCCCTGACATTATAATTTATTATCATCGCTGCATCCCTGACATGATATAATTATTATCATCGTGCATCCGCTGAACATTATAATTATTATCATCGCTGCATCCCTTGACGCTATAATTATTATCATCATGTATCCCTGAATTAATAATTATTATCATCGTGCATCCTTGACATTATAATTATTACATCGTGCCATCCCTGACATTTATAATTATTATCATCGTGCATCCCTGACTTATAATATTGTATCATCGTGGGCATCGCCTGACATTATAATTTATATCATCGTGCATCCCTGACATTTATAATTATTATCATCGTGCATCCCTGACATTATAATTATTATCATCGTGCATCCCTGACATTATAATTATTATCATCGTACATCCCTGACATCTGCCTAAAGTTATTATCAGTCGTATCATCCTGCGACATTATAATGTTTATCATCGTGCATCCCTGACTTATAATTATTTACTCATCGTGATCCCTGACATGTATAATATTATCATCATGCATCCCTGACATTATAATCTAGTTATCATCGTACATCCTGACATCTATAATTGATTATTCATACGTGCTCCCGACATTATAATTATTATCATCGTGCCATCCCTTGACTCTATAATTATTATCATCGGGCATCCCTGACATTATAATATTATCATTGCATGCATCCCTGACATTATAATTATTATCATCGTGCATCCTTGACATTTATAATTATTTCATCGTGCATTCCCTTGACATTATAATTATTATCATCGGCTGCATCCCTGACATTATAATTATTATCATCGTGATCCCTGACATTATAATTGATTATCATGCGTGATCCCTGACATTATAATTATTTATCATCATGCATTCCCTGACATGTTATAATTATTATCATCGGCATCCCTGATCATTATAATGATTATCATCGTGCCATCCCTTGACATTATAATTATTATCATCTTACATCCGCATGACATTATAATTATTTATCATCGCCCCTGCACGCACATTAAATTAATATCATCGTGCATCCTTGACATTATTAATTAGTATCATCGTACATCCCTGACATTATAAATATTATCACTCGGTTGCATCCCTGACATTATAATTTATTACATCGCTGCATCCCTGACATTATAATTAGTTATCATCCGTGGCATTCCTGACATTATAATTAATTATCATCGTGCATCCCTGACATTATAATAGTATCATCGGGCATTCCTGACATTATTAATTATTATGTCATCGTGCATCCCATGACATTATAATATATATTTCATCGTTGCATGCCCTGACATGTATAATTATTATCATCGTGCATTCCCTGACATTAAATATATTATCATCGTGCATTTCCTGACATTGTAATTATTATCATCAACGTGCATCCCTGACATTATAATTATTATCATCGTGCATCCCTGACATTATAATTATTATCATCGTGCATCCCTGACATTATAATTATTATCATCGTGCATCCCTGACATTAGAATATTATCAGGCGCTGCATCGCCTGGACATATAATTATTATCATCGTGCATCCTGACATTATACATTCATATCATCGTGCATCACCTGACATTTATTAATTATTATCATCGGTGCATCCGCTGACATTATAATTATTATCATCGTGCATCCCTGACATTATAATTATTATCATCGTGATCCCTGACATTATTTATTATCATCGTGCATCCCTGACATTGATAATATTTCATCGGGCATCCCTGACATTATTAATTATTTATTCATCGCTGCATTCCGTGACATAATACTTATCATCGTGCATCCCTGACATAATTAATTATTAATCATCGTGCATTCCCTGAACATTATAATTATTATCATCGTGCATCCCTGACATCTATATGAATTATTTATCATCCGTGCATCCCTGACATTGATAATATTATCATGGTCGTTGGCATCCTGACCATCTATAATTAGTATCATCTGGCCATTCCCTGGCACATTATAAATTATTATCATCGTGCATCCCTTGACATTATAATTAATTATCAACGGCATCCCTGACATTATAATTATTATCTCATGCATCCCTGACATTATAATTAGTATCATCGTGCATTCTGACATGATAATTATTAATCATCGCTGCATCCCTTGACATTATGAATTTTATCATCGTGCATCCCTGACATTATAATTATTATCATCGTGCATCCCTGACATTATAATTATTATCATCGTGCATTCCTGACATTATAATTATTATCATCGTGCATCCCTGACATTATAATTATTATCATCGTGCAATCCTGACATATGAATATATTATCATCGTGCATCCCGTGACATTATAATTATTATTCATCGTGCCATCCCTGACATTATAATTATTAATCATCGCTGCATCCCTAATTATAATTATTTATCATCGTGCATTTTCGCTGACATTATAATATATATCATCGTGCATCATGACATTTATAATTATTATCATCGCTGCATCCCTGACAATATATAATTATTATCATCGTGCATCCCTTGACATTATAATTTATTTATCATCGTGCATTCCCTGACATTAATATATATTATCACGTGCATTCCTGACATCTATAATTATTATCATCTGCATCCCTTACATCTAACATATATATCATCGTGCATCCCTGACATTATAATTATTACATCGCTGGCATCCCTGACATTATAATTATTATCATTCATGCATCCCGTGACATTATAATTAATATTTTCATCGTGCCAGCCCTGACATGATTAATTATTCATCATCGTGCATCCCTGACATTATAATTATTATCATCGTGCATCCCTGACATTATAATTATTATCATCGTGCATCCCTGACATTATAATTATTATCATCTGTGATTTTCCTGACATTAATTATTATCATCGTGCCATCCCTGACATTATAATCTATTATCATCGCTTGCATCCCTGACATTTATAATTATTTATCATCGTGCATCCCTGACATTATAATTATTATCATCGTTGCATTCCCTGACATTATAATTATTATCATCGTGCATCCTGACATGTATATTATTATATCGGCATCCCTGACATTATAAGTTATTATCCATCGCTGCCATCCCTGACATCTATAATTATTATCACTCGTGCATCCCTGACATTCATAATTATTAGCATCGTGCATCCCTGAACATATAATTTATTATCATCGTGCCATCCCTGACATTATAATTATATCAGCGTGCATCCCTGAATTATTAATTATTATCATCGTGCATCCCTGACCAGGTATAATTTATTATCATCGTTGCATCCGCTGACATTGTAATTATTATCATTCTGTGCATCCCTGACATTATTAATCTATTATCATCGCTGCCATCCCTGACATAAGAATTATTATCAGTCGTGCATCCCTGACATTAGAATTATTATCATCGTGCATTGCCTGACATTTATAATTATTATATCGGCCATTCCCTGCACATTATAATTATTATCATCGTGCATCCCTGACATTGTATTATTATCATCGTGCATCCCTTGACATTATAATTATTATTTCATCGTGCATCCCCTGACATTATAATATATATATTCATCGTGCATACCTGCACATTATAATTATTATCATGCGTGCATTCCCGACATTATAATTATTATTCATCGTGCATCCCTGACATTATAATGTTATTATCATCGTGCATCCCTGCATTATAATTATTAATCAGTCGTCACCCTGACATTAATTATTATCATCGTCGCATCCCTTGAACATTCATAATTATTATCATCGTGCATCCCTGACATATATAATTATTATCATCGTGCATCCCTGACATTATAATTATTATCATCGTGCATCCCTGACATTATAATTATTATCATCGTGCATCCCTGACATTATAATTATTATCATCGTGCATCCCCGACATTATGAATTATTATCAGTCGTGCATCTCCTGACATTTTTATTTTTTTTTTTTTTTTTTTTTTTAAAATTATTATCATCGTGATCCCTGAACATTATATTATTATCATCGTGCGATCCCTGACATTATAAGTATTATCATCGTGCATCCCTGACCATATAATTATTATCATCGTGCATCCCTGACATGATAATTTATCATCGTGCATCACTGATCATATATAATTATTTATCATTCGTGCATCCCTGACATTACTAATATTATTCATCGTGCATCCCTACATGTTTTATAATTATTAGAATCGTGCATCCCTACGATTAATAGATTCATTATCATCGTGCATTCCTGACATTCTATAATTATTATCATCGTGCATCCCTGACATTATAATTATATATCATCGTGCATCCCTGACAGTTATATTATTAGTCATCGTGCAATCCCTGACATTATAATATTATCATCGTGCATCCCTGACATTTATAATTATTATCATCGTGCATCCCTGACATTTGATTAATTATTTAGTCATTCGTGCATCCCTGACATTATAATTATTATCATCGTAGCATCCCTGACATCATATAATTATATTATCAGTCGTGCATCGCCTGACATTATAAATTATATTCAATCGTGCATCCCTGACATTATAATTATTATCATCGTGCATCCCTGACATTATAATTATTATCATCGTGCATCCCTGACATTATAATTATTATCATCGTGCATCCCTGACATTGTAATGAATCATGCAGAATTTTCTTTAAAAGAATCGATGGCTGAGAATTGATGCCTGAGTGCATGGACTATGTATACCGGAGGGAGACTGTCCATAATTATTACACATACGCTTACACACACACACACATACGCTTACACACACACACACACAACACACACACTCACTCATTCACGCACTTATACGCACACACACGCACGCACACACGCACACACGTACACACG
>NW_014581816.1:0-9549 GCF_000485595.1 Priapulus caudatus
TAACGCACGCATTCACGTACACAGCCACACGAACCACGCACGGCACGTACACGACACGCCGTACGCATCACGCACGTATCAGCCGACACGCAGACGTCAACGAACATACACGCACGTACACGCAGACGGCACGCACGCACGTACACGCAGAACGCACGTTAACGTACACGCAGACGCACGCACGTCCACGCAGACGCGGGACACGCACGCACGCAACGTATACTACGCAGACGCAGCGCACAGCACGTATATCACAGCAAGACGCACGCACGCACGTATACCCACAGACGCACGCACAGCACGACACGCAGACCGCACCACGCACACACGTATTATCCACGCAGACTCACGCACGCACTAACACACAGCGCACGCACGCCGTATATCGCAGAAGCATGCACAATTCATGATTTACAATTGGAGTACTAGTCGAAAAATGTACAAATTCTACAACCACGTGCACAATCCCATGTGCGTAATCCGCTGGTCAATAAGATGCCCGACAACATAATATTTTATTTAGGCAGATACTGATAACGTGCGCCCAACATAGGAAATAATATAGGATAACCGTATCATATAACTTTATATAATATAGAATATCATATAACTTTATATATATTGATAAACCTATAATAATAGATATAGGTATCTATATTATTTCTTATGGCGGCCAACAACAGTTTTCAGCTATGCCTACAGGGGAAAGTAGGTGGCGTTCGAAATTTGTTGATTTTTGATTTACTTGTGAAGCTCCAAACAATTTCAGCATATATATCGTATTGTCAGTTAAATAAGGCTAGGCATGCTCTCTCCATGTCCGTCGCGCGCTCACTTTCTATCGAGCTCTCCCTGCGCTCTTCCCTAAAATAGCGTGCAGACCTTATCTCTCCTCTCTCCTTTTCTCTTTTCTCTTTCCACTCTCTCTCTCTCTCTCTCCTCTCTCCTGCATCTCTCTCTCCGTGTCCCTTTCCCTTGTTCACTTCGCTATCGTGCTGGTCGCGCGTCACTGGCAGATTCACACGCTCCACATCCAGATTAATCACTGACTGCCGAAAAGTGACGAAGTGACGCAGTTATATCACGACGATCAGCCGACGGCGGATAACTGCTCAATCCAATCCACAACTGCATGGGCAAATCGACGACGACGACGACGACGATATCGAACAGTCATCACTGACACACATGTCAGCACACGCGAGAGGGACAACGAGTGGACACACCACTGACCATTCAGCTATATTCGTCTGGGTGTGTTATCTTCGCAGATAGTAAAGACTCGCTACGATGGCCTGTTTGGATGAGCATGGCTTATGCGGTCAGGTGACGACAACGCCCCCTGTGTAAGTCTGCCATGACTGTATCGCTTGTAGCAATGACGCGGGCCCCCGTGACGGCGCTTTTATTTTCTTTCTTTTTTTAGTAAACGCTTTTGTAATTGTTTTATAGTATATAATGAGTTTTGTACCAAATCGGCTTCAGCATTACAAGATCATACCAGGTATATTTTCAGTAATGTCGACAATGGTCCGCATGTGTAAACTCTACTGCAAGGACTGACGGATTTACTTCGTCAGACGACTTGAGTGTATCTTTTCGCTGTTGTTGATAACCTGATATAACACTTTATATATGTACTAAGCGGGATACCCGGCGTTGCCCGGGAAATCAGTGCGTTACTCAAGTTGGATGACACGCATTGTTGAAAGGAAATATACCAAAAAATCGAACTATCTATCTATCCAATGCAGCACACCATTCCATCTATCGGATCATCTAATCATACATTCCATTCCATTCCATCCATCCACCACATCCATCCATCCATCCATGACCATCCATGCCCCTTACCATCCATCCACCATCCATGCCATCTCATTCATCCATCCATGCCATCATCCATTCCATCCATCCATCCATCCATCCATGGGCCATCCATCCATCCATCACCATCCATCCATCCATACCACCCATTCCATGCCATCCATGGCCATCGCCATCTCATCCCATCGCACCGCGATTCCATCCTATCCCATCCCATATGCCCACTCCCATCCCATCCCATCCCATATCATCGCATCCCATGTCTATCCGCATGTGTATCCTACATCCCAGTACAGCCATGCCATGCATGCCATGCCCAATGCCATGCCATCCCATGCCATCGCATGCCATCGTCATGCCATCGGCATGCCATGCCATTCCATCCATCCCAATCCCATCCCATCCCATCCCAAACAGTAAAAAAATAATAAGAAATTAATAAGATAAAAGACATTAAAAATAAAAAAATAAAATAAGTTTAAAAGTGAAAAAATTAAAAATAATACATACTAAAAAGGTACGTAAAGGGGGGACCCCACAAGCTGGGACTCGAACCGCTGGAATCCGGTGTCATTACGGCATGATTCTAGGCGATAGCCACTGCGCCGTAAGCGTATACACCATGGATTCACACGTACCTGATGTAGTTTACGCACGGCGCCATCTATTGATTGAATAGAATTTTTATCAATTTTTTAACTTTATAAATTTTTAAAATTTTGTTGCAGCCAGAAACCACCTCCCAGGCGTGCTGATTCTGAAATATCTTCGTTCCCTCTAGCTGCGGAGTTCTTTAAATTATCGATACGGAACTAATTCGGCTAACAAACTTATTATTAATAACTTGTTTAATTAAAATCAGCGCGCCACATTTATATTAAATTGCCCGTTGTCTCATCGTGCTTCACATTATATTTTAAATAGTCGAAATATTAACACGAAACGATGCAAACTTCATCGCGACGATGACGTTATCATTTGCAGGCGCATAATCGAAAAAAATCGCAACAAATTAGCTCTGATTAAGTCCGATTGGCGCCGATATGTAGGTTAAACACTGGCCGGGCGCTCGTAACTGTGTTATGTATTTACGGCGCTTGCTCGCGGTCCGTGCCTACGCGCTGTCGTGCGAACACATCACCCCCGCCCGTAATCGGCGTAGCGCGTTCCGCTACGGAGCCGTGATACGCATCTCAGTGGTCATCTGTGACGGCGGCTAACAACGCAATTTCGCGGTGCCGGTGATGCGTCTGGCTGAAGAGTAGCGAGCGAGGAGAGGTGTCATGTAGAGCAGGCGGGTACGTCATTGCGGCGCGACGCGTATATAATACAAAGCCAACACGGCGAAGCACAACAGTCGGCACTCTCTGTCTGATCCTCGCTTTCTCTCATCACTCTCACGTTAGCCGTTCTGTAATTGTGCATCAGCGGAGCGGCACGCTGGTTTAGAAGGGCAGACGACTATATAGACACGCGACGATAGACGGCGCATGCTCACTGAGAGGGACGAGAGGCTGGATTGAGGAGTATCAGCCCAGAGCGACACAACCTGCGAGAGGAAAAGGTTCGGCGGTTAAAGTTGCTACCGAAGTATATTTAACTAACTAAGTAAGTATATTAGTAATACTTATTATAAATACATAGAGTTTATACACACTGTGTATACACACACACACACACACGACAACACACTACACACACACACTACAACATCCACACACAACACACACACACGCAGCGCACGCCACGCACCACACAACACACACCACACGACACACACACACAACAACTACCACACAGCACCACGCACGCACGCAAGACGCCCAGCACGCAGCGCACGCACGCACACACACACACACACACACAGCCACCACACACACACACACCACACACTATATATATATATATATATATAGTATATATACATATATAATATATATATATTCTGTCAATAGCTCTAAAAGAGAAGTTGCTTCGAAAGCTCGCTCTATGGACTAATTGAAATATATAACACCATACATCTATACGCATATACGTGTGTATTCCAGAAAGTAGCTCGAAGTTTAGGTAAGTCGCACAATAATAATCACGCAGCCGTCATGCAATCTCTCATATCTACTCACGTCTCACTCGTAGATTATAAAATATTTCACATCTCACCTATTTTGCGTTCGCCCGTAAACGACCTTCGTGTGTGCACACCCGTATACCGTTGGATTATGCACTGCATGGCCGTGAGTGATTATCGATACAAAAGAGCGATGGGGGTGTGTGGGGAAGAGGGGGGAGGAGGTCCGTAAAATCTCGTTAGTAGCAGCGATATATATTAGTTGCGTAGATGACAGTTATGCTGACCCTGATTGGTGTACGCCAAATCTCAATAAACGGTAAATACTTGTACCCTTTTTTTCGCGTGCCATAATATATATGTATATATATATATATATATATTTCTTTAAACAGTAGTATTTATAAGTTAGTAGGCCTACTTTAGTCAATATTTCTATTCTTTACTAAAATTTGTTTTGAGTAGATTATTAAAGTCAGTCGAATGCTGAAGCATCTCAAAAAAATTCTCAAGGCCAAACGGTAAAGCATTAGGCGTTTCAACGATAACGTTATACTTTCTAGAAGGGAATCATGCATCAAGCCAGGAAACAAAACCACAATTGGCAGTAAAATAGGATAGTTTTATACGCCAAGGTTAAAATATACGGACATTTCACGCATCATGCTATATAACCCATGCATCAGAACTCTACATTACGCGTAGCGGGAGATATTGCCTGTCTCCACACGACGCGACGCGCTGTCGGGAAATGAATTTTGCTTAAAGAAGTGACGGCATTGTCCCGTAGGACAATGTTTGACGGTGATTTATATGGAGTTACGCGCGCGCAGGTGTGTTGTGTGCGCGCGCGACGGCGAAGTTTGTTGTGTGCGCCGCATTGCGTGTGTGCGCGCATATTGCGTGTGTTATGCGTGTACGCATCTTTGTGTGTGTGCATGCGCGCATGTGTATGCGTCCGTGTGTGTGTCCGTGTGTGTGTGTGCGTGCGTGCGTGCGTGAGTGCGTGCGTGAGTGCACGTGCGCGCCCTATGTAGGCCGTAATAAATAGCCATTCTACTATTCGAAAGCTAAACAACAACAAAATAAAAGAAAAAATGGAGTCAGGCACCGCGGTCGACACAGGTATCGACCAAGTCTATTCGCAGTACAAGAATCAAAAACAAGATGAGAAACGCATCATAGAGGATTATTATATAATCTCTTATCTTATACTCCTGGTATCAATGATACATTCTACAAATCAACTCCTGACTAAGCGGGGTTATGCCCAATTAGCTCTCGATCTGTTCATATACAACTCGTAACAGTACCATCGGTAGCTAACGGTGTGGGTCGGGGCGTGTACAGACCCCCCCCCTGTACACGCCCCTGTGGTGGATATGGGGGGGGGCAGCGTGTGTTACCATGACAGCCTCGGACAGCAACAGGTTACGGTAGGTATATAGGTAGAAAGGCTACGGTGGTTGAAATCTGTCTCTGATCAGGAAACGATTACGCCCAGGAAAGCGCTCGTACGTTTTACGGGGGCGGAGTTTTGCACCGTGGATTACACGCACAGATGAAGCGAATCTAACCTACATTCCAATGTTGCAAAAGCCACCCGTCATAAGTCACCAGCGCAGGCCTCGATATATGCCATATAAGGAGCTTCTAAGGTTTTCCGCCGGTACATGCTTTCAACAACATCTGCTTTCACTCAACTCGACTTCAGCTGATTTGTGGAAAGGTATATCCGTCTTTCGACAGCCGAGGGTAAGTTTATTTTGAAAGCAATTAATGTATAGCGAATAGTGAAAAGATAAGGGAAAGTGGGCAACAAGCTTAGTAGATAGTTAAGTAAAATAGAGAAAGTAAAATCCACACTCTAATATGGTTATAGGCCGCTGTAAAGTTTCCATAAGAAACATAACACTATTCGATCGGAAATATAAGAATAACAATAATTACTGGCGCGCAATACACACACAAGGCACACACACACACACACATCACACACAGCACACACACACACAACACACATACACACACACACACACACAACACAACACACAACACACACCACACACGCACACAAAAACACACACACACACACCCATACATACATATACACGCACACAAAACACACATCCAGACACACAGCATACATACATACACGCAAGCCCAGCACACACACACACATACACACAACACCACACACACACACACACACACACACTATCTATTTATCTATCTATCTATCTCTCTCTTTGCTGTCTCTTTCTATATATATATAGATATTGTATATAATATATATAATATATATATTTAATATATATATGTATGTTAATATACATATATATTGTTGTAACCGACAAGGAACGACAATATAGAAGTCCTTCACGCTTCACCATCGGCTGGAATAGCCCTGCATATCAGCGCGCGACAACCTGTTTGTAGTACGTCTACCGTGTCTAATATATACCCTTATTTATCGAAATTATCAGTATATAATATATATATAATATATATAATAATATATATATAATATATATATGTATATATAATATCAGAAGTAGATAATAGGGATTCCCTATTACTACTCCTGATAATATGTGTGTGCGTGCGTGCGGCCGTGCGTGCGTGCGTGGCGTGCGTGTGTGCCGTGCGTGCGTGCGTGCGTGCGTGCAGTGTGTGTTTGTGTGTACAGGATTAGCGTCTAAAGATGTGTAAACAGAAAAATAATACATTAGCTGACACGCATACTTAAAATAAATTCATGGAGTAGGCGCTACATGATGCGGTTTCAATTCGTTCATCATCTAAATCGTACAACGAGAAAAGAAGGAATATACAGTGAGCAATCGGCTATATGCGGATCTAAGCTGATCTGCCAAGCTGCTTGTTAGTTTCCATAAGCCATCGCGGAGAAATTTGGGGCAGACGTGTAAAGTGAGAGTCTGTGTAAGCCTAGAAACTGCATGTTCCTGGCCTGTGACGTATAGTGGACCCCTGAACGTCGCCGGCACTCGTGTGGCAGTAGATATAGCTATTATCCACGGCTTGTCGCGCGCCTTACTTGACAGTACGGTTGAAATTCAGGATCCGCACTGGATAAAGAGACATCCAACACCGTCACTCATGACACACACCATACACTATGACATGGACATACACACATTTACTACATAAATATACCTCATATAGATATATTGGACATTATCAGTTTATTTGGTATTTATGTCGAATGCAGAATTAATGACGACTGATCCGCATAACATACCATACAAATGTACAACCATACAGAAATACCATAAGCACATGATAGATCTGTGTAATCTATGCAATATAAAAGGTGATACCAGTATAGAGTACTCTCTCACTATCGCGGGCGCGTCTCCGCCTCTCTCGCTCCTCTCTTTCGCGCGCTCTCTCTCTTTCTCTCATTCGCAACCGTCTTCCTTCTCGTCTTGCCTCTCTTCGTCGTCGATCTCTCTCCACTTCTTTATATATATATATATATATATATATATATAATATATATATATTATCTCACACTCTCTCCCTCTCGGCCTTTCTCATATCTCTCGTCGCTGCTCTGCTCTCTCTCTCACTCTCATACTCTCGCGCATTCCCCTCTATCTTTCGTCGCCTGCTCTCTCTCCACCCCCCCCCTCTCTCTCTCTCTCTCTCTCTCTTCTCACTCACTTTCGCCTCTCTCCGACTTTTTCTCTTTCTCTCTTGTTCGCTCCTCTCTCTCTCACCACTCTCCCTCTCTCGCGTCGTACTTTTCTCTTTCTCTCTTTCGTGTTCGCCTGATTCGTCATCTCTCCGTCTCTCTCTTCATCTCTCTCGTCTTCGTCTCTCTCGTTCTCTCTCTCTCTCCCTCTCCTCTGTCACTCTTCCCCTCCTTCTTTATTTCATCTTCCCGCCTCTCTATCTGTGTGTGTAGCAGGAGTGTATTTGTGTATATTGTACGCCGATTCTACACGGTAAAATTTGGTCGTAAAAATTCAATCTTTATGCTTTCGCAGGCAGAAGCGATGAACCCGCTGTGATCGTTGTTGCGCGTTGTCATGTCGTAAGTCATCGTAAAACAAGGAGTTATATATTATAATATAATATATATATATATATATAGTACATGTAGCTCCTTGATCGTAAGAAATCATTAAGAAAAATCATGTAACGTGACAGCGTTACGTGACCGTTTTTTTATTTATTTTATTTTTTTATTTAGAGCTCTCAGAGCTCCCATGTCATTGAACTTTATTCGAATGTCTGTATTATTGCATCGGCGCGAAATTACGTCCGCGAGCATGCGGTCGCATCTTCGATTCGAAAAATGATCATCTGATGTCGTTCGTTAGGTCAGGTTCGCCGCGATGGCGCAGGATGGCTCCGCTAGGTTCCCATTATTAGATAGCGGACGGAAACATTAAAACTCAGATTTTCCGGGATCAGGGACACGAAACCACGCACAATACCTTACATATATCAGGACTGTGGCAAAGCGGGCGGCCAAGGCCTCCTCACTAGTGTGTTTTTCACCACCAACGATCAAATTCATAACGTAATAATAGTATATATTATCACGGTGTAAAAATTGTACATGTCTTCATATAACGAAGTAAAAAACCATAAGTTATAGCTAGGAAGTAAAATACATTGTGGTTTAAATTTCATAGTCATAATATTATACGAATGAAGAGGCGCGTGTGTTACTACGCCGGGACATGAGAAAATTAAGTTGTGTGTCACTACGCCAGCAAACGCGGTAACGCGGATGTGATGCCGAGGTGATCGCAGCATACACTACACTGGATTGATCTCTCCTATCTCACGCGCTGTGCCACTCCGTGATCAGGTCTCTACAGGTTGAAAGCCCAATTCCGATACGGATTTGCAGCGCAGCTGCGACCGGGAAAAAATCCGGATGGCAGTTGCGGAAACGATCGGCAGTCGGCGGGAAGGCGGCCAGCCTGTCGCAGACGAATGAGAAGCGACGCGTGTCTGTGTACGTGCGTGCGTGCGTACGCGTGTCTGTTTACGTGCGTGCGTGCGTGCGTACGCGTGTCTGTGTACGCGCGTGCGTGCGTACGCGTGTCTGTGTACGTGCGTGCGTGCGTGCGTACGCGTGTCTGTGTACGCGCGTGCGTGTGTACGCGTGTCTGTGTACGCGCGTGCGTGTGTACGCGTGTCTGTCGTGCGTGCGTGCGCGTGTCTGTGAACGTGCGTGCGTGCGTGCGCGTGTCTGTGTACATGCGTGCCCGCCGGTACCGCCGGCTCCTTCCCGCCCGCTCCCGCCCCCTGCCATATCGAAGCGAGCGAAGGGAAGTGATATATTGCAGCTCATATTGTATATGAACAAATAAATAAAGCGAAAAAAGAAGGGCGGTGGTGGGCGGGCGGGATCGGGAGCGGGCGCATACACACGCACGCACGCACGCACGCACTCACGCACGCACGCACGCACACTGTGTGTCAAGTCTAATGTGCATATGAGTTCGTTTACATCGTATTGTCTGCCAACTTAAACCAACTTATGCCAGAAACGAATTGTGTTTTGCGCCCTTACCGGTAGCAGTGTTGTGTTACACACACACACACACACACACACAGACAAACACAGACAAGCGCGCGCACACACACACACACACATGCACACACACGCG
>NW_014581817.1:0-1212 GCF_000485595.1 Priapulus caudatus
ACATACACTAGCGTTAGTAAGTTACAGATGATACTCTAGCGTTAGTGAGTTACAGAAGATAATCTAGCGTTAGTAAGTTACAGAAGATACTCTAGCGTTAGTAAGTTATAGAACATACGCTAGCGTTAGTAAGTTATAGAACATACACTAGCGTTAGTAAGTTACAGATGATACTCTAGCGTTAGTGAGTTACAGAAGATAATCTAGCGTTAGTAAGTTACAGAAGATACTCTAGCGTTAGTAAGTTATAGAACATACACTAGCGTTAGTGAGTTACAGAAGATACACTAGCGTTAGTAAGTTATAGAAAATACGCTAGCGTTAGTGAGTTACAGAAGATACACTAGCGTTAGTGAGTTACAGATGATACTCGAACGTTAGTGAGTTATAGAACATACACTAGCGTTAGTAAGTTACAGATGATACACTAGCGTTAGTGAGTTACAGAAGATACACTAGCGTTAGTGAGTTACAGATGATACTCGAACGTTAGTGAGTTATAGAACATACANGTCTCTATCTCTCTCTCTTCCCCCTCTCTCTGTCACTATTTATCTTTCCTTAACCCCCTCTCCTCTCTCTCTCTCCTCTCTCACAAACACTCAATACCACCCCACCCCCATCGCAAAGATTTGCAACACCTCCCTAGAACCTCGGAGCGGAGGTTTTTTTTCATCTTCGCTGCATCCCAGCATTTCTTTCGTTCAGACGGGCAGCCGAAAGCTGCGGAAGCCACCGACGAGCTTCGGATGAGTAGCTCTGCAGCATCATCACCAGCATCAGCATCCCTCTCTTAACGATGATCGAGTAACCACGGGTACATTCATTGATTAGTAATTATATCGTAATTAGGGTGATACTGATCGCCGTGGCGGGAAAGCACGGGCGAGGCGAGAACGCGCGGATGAAGTGTAGAGAGGTAATTTTTTTTTTTGATCAGGAGCGAATAGATAACGTTGTTAATCTAACTGAGAAAATAACAAAGTCGTTTTTATTCACTCCCGATACTATAAATATATATGCTTCACTAAATACACACACACGCACACACGCATGCACGCACGCACGCACACGCACACACGCACACACACACACGCACGCACACACGCACGCACGACACACACGCACGCACACACACACACACACATGCGCGCTCTCTCTCTCTCTCTCTCTCTCTCTCTCTCTCTCTCTCTCTCTCTCTCTCTCTCTCTC
>NW_014581817.1:2061-2980 GCF_000485595.1 Priapulus caudatus
AGAGAGCGCGAGAGAAAAAGAGAGAAATAGAAAGAGGAGGGAGAGAGAGAGAGAGAGAGAGAGAGAGAGAGAGAGAGAGAGTGAGCGCGCATGTGTGCGTGTGTGTGGGCATGCGTGTCCGTGCGATCGTGCGTATGTGTGTGTTCGTGTGTGGCGAGCTGGATTAGGAAGAAAGTAACACTAAGTAACTAATACACTAATACACTATTACGCTAATATCCTAAATAACACCCCGTAACTAAAACACTAATACAGTCACACACTGATACCCTAAATAATACACTTCTCTAACGCATTGTAGAGGCATATTATATCCCTACTCACACATGAGAGTACTTGGCGTAAGCAGCTAATGCGACTACTAAAGCTATACTAACGATCGAGGCCAGCCTCCTAATCATACGCCTTCAGTTCGTAAATACACCTCTTGGCTACGCTGTCGCTAAAGCAACTCGATTACCACTGGGATTCCTGAAGCCAACTCACGAGAGATGTTCTTCCGTTAGTGAGTTACAGAAGATACTATAAGGTTAGTGAGTTACAGAACATAAACTAGCGTTAGTAAGTTATAGAACATACACTAGCGTTAGTGAGTTACAGAAGATAATCTAGCGTTAGTAAGTTACAGAAGATACACTAGCGTTAGTAAGTTATAGAACATACACTAGCGTTAGTGAGTTACAGAAGATACACTAGCGTTAGTAAGTTATAGAAAATACGCTAGCGTTAGTGAGTTACAGAAGATACACTAGCGTTAGTAAGTTACAGAAAATACGCTAGCGTTAGTAAGTTACAGAAGATACACTAGCGTTAGTAAGTTACAGAAGATACACTAGCGTTAGTAAGTTACAGAAGATACACTAGCGTTAGTAAGTTACAGAAGATACTCTAGCGTTAGTAAGTTACAGAAGATACTTTA
>NW_014581817.1:4438-5550 GCF_000485595.1 Priapulus caudatus
ATAGAAACATTAAGACTTTGGTAGTAAATAGATTTCGTATCTTATTTAGCATTATATTTTATTGAAACGCTCCAAGTGCCTGTGTACACACACGCCCACACGCACGCGTCCACTTGGACTTTGACCGATGGTAAGTGACTGCCGGCTTAATTTACTAAACTACAGCTAGACTGCATCCAGGGGCTCCTCTAACATCGCCGCCCAAGCGGCGCAGGCAGCTATACCAATATACGCACGAACATCCGAAGAAAACTACGCTCTTGAGTATACTCACGAATATGCCTAGCTGCATGATGCACGCATGAAGCCTCGGATTCCACGCCAACACTGTGGCTTCGTCCGCATCCGTGTGCAGCAGCAGCAGCAGCAGTAGTAGCAGCAGCAGCAACAGCAGTAGCACCGTCATCAGCAGGAACGGCAGAATAGCCGTGGCAACGCAAAATACATCCCAATTACATGCAGCGCGCAGATTATAATTATTACTGTATCACAGATGAACCCGCCGATAGATTTCCCACGCAGTCAAAGACACAAAAAATACAGTTGACATCCGTCGTGCATATCATGTACCTTATGAATACGTCTAGAACTGGAAGGAGAAACATGTCATGAGTTAGGGAGGTTTCAGCGACATATAAGGACAGCCATGCGCACGCACACACACACAAACACACGCACGCGCATGTACACGGACAGGAACACGAACACGCACACGCACACACGTACACGCACGCATGCATACAATCACACGCGTACCACACGTACAGGAACAGAGACAAGCACATGTACACGCACATGTACATACACACGTACACACACGCCCGCAAACACGCACATACGCACACGCAAGTACATGTACACGGACAGGAACACGCACGCGCACACGCACACGCCCGTGCACACTCTCGCGCACGCACACGCATATGCACACGTACACACACGCTCGCAAACACGCACATACGCACACGCAAGCACATGTACACGGAGACAGGAACAAGCCCACGCACACGTACACACACACACACACACGCGCGCGCGCACGCACCCGCATACACCAATACACACGCACCCACACGCACATGCAGACGTACACACACACACACACACACACA
>NW_014581817.1:6421-8243 GCF_000485595.1 Priapulus caudatus
CCAGCAGTAGCAGCAGTACCACCACCAGCAGTAGCAGCAGTACCACCACCAGCAGCAGCAGCAGCAGTACCACCAGCAGTAGCAGCAGTAGCAGCAGCAGCAGAATCTACAGCAGCATCTTTCTCTATCTCGCCCGCTCGCACACGCCTTCACACAGCTACGGGCACTGGCAGACCGATTCCCTCGCACTTTACACCACGGAATGATAATAAATAGATGAAACTTTGTTCCCCGTGCGTACTTCAGACGTTGTATGCGCGCACACGCCAGCGTGCGTCTCGTGGTGTGTTACATACATACCTCCGGCCGCCAGTCTTCAATTTTACCCCAGAAAATTGGGACGAATGATTCCGGTGGGGGAGAGGGGGGGGGGAGGTGGAGAGAGGGGGGGATTGTTGAACACGCCTCGGTGTGATGATGATGAGGTTTGGGGTTTTCCTGCCCGTGATCGTATCTCAGTTATGTGTGTGTGTGTGTGTGTGTGTGTGTGTGTGTGTGTGTGTGTGTGCGTGTGCGTGTGCGTGTGCGTGCGCGTGCGCGTGCGCGTGTGCGTGCGCGTGTGCGCGCGTATGTTTCTGTGTGCACAGGACATGATTGCGTCGATAGTCGAAACAAAACTATGAGACAGACAGACGCGAAAAAGAGCCAGAGCGATGGCGCGAAGGAAGAAGCGAAAAGGGCACTAAATATACGCATGTTATTGTCGGGGGAGAATGAGCCAGCAGTAAATGATACGTGGGGAGATGTTTTTATGATTTCGTGGAGAGAGAACTCTAGTCCAAGATGACGTTATACTGTATATATGCTAGCAAACCTTTCATAGGAGCAACAGATGGACATACGGACACACAGGACACACAGGCACATATATACACGAGCACGCGCGCACATACACGCTACACACGCGCGCGCACACACGCACGTACGTGCACACAGACAGAGAAAGAAAGAGGGCGAGAGAGCGTCGATGCAAAGGGATTATAAGAAGGGAAAGGGTACACCAGACATAATGAATTGGCCCGATTTAAGTTACACCGAGTGCTAATTTCATTTATTATTCATGGAAGCAGAAATTTCCGTCGATCTACGCTCAGCGGTTGTTAAATCGATTTAAGCAACTTAAAAGTGCAATCACAATGGAGCACTCCGATTGGCATGCATAATATCAGAAGTAGATAATAGGATAATAATTCCCTATTATCTACTTCTGATAATATATACGCAACGACTATAGCGTAAATCTCGTACATACGCGTATAGTAAAGAGCAGTGAAGCCAAGCTCCACTTGTTTCTACCCACACACCCAGGCACGTCTCTATACCTGTAAAGTATTGAGTCTTACTTGTCTATACAACCGACCCACCCTCCTTCACGAGTTTCCCACAGATTCTAACTCATCGGAGAATCCTCTTCAGTTTGAACCCCACCCACACGTTTCCAGCCAATAAAAACACATCCTAGCTTCCCCACGTGTTATAGACGATAGCCTACACCCTCCCCCATCCATTCAACCTCGGTTCCCAATACTCATTAACTAAACATTCCCTCTCCCCAGAATCGGGATCAGCCTACGGTACTTACAACTAATTCGAACCATACCCCCGCCCTGTCCCACCCACCGAAATGCACGCGCCTCAATGCACGCACGTGCATACACAAGGCATGACTGTGAATCTATCCATTTCTCCTCTCCATTCGCCAATACGCGGCGCCAATTTCACATCGCGTGAAACGTTCAAACACACACGAACGCGCGCGCGCACACACACACACGCACACACACACACACACACACACACACACACACACACACACACACAC
>NW_014581817.1:10674-12003 GCF_000485595.1 Priapulus caudatus
ACGCGGGCAGAGCCCAATGGATTAGCAATCCATCGCCTTAACCACTCGGCCACCTCGTCAGCTGTGCGATTACGCTCCTGTTTTTCCGCAAATCCAGTTTGTCACATTTTTTCTCGTGCGCTGTATACCGTGTAGCAACAGATCGCAGGTGAGATAGGAATATACCGGTCTGTAGTTACTCATGCTGAGAGGGTCTATGTCTCTCAGGGTACTGCCGGAACGTACCCTGGGTACGGTCCGGTATACCGAAACGTACCCTGCTACTATCTAATATGCCGTACCGTACCTCGCCTACTCCACTAACGAGTCTAGGGAGTCGCATATAGTTACAGGGTACGTTCCGGTATACCGGGCAGTACCCAAGGTACGTTCCGGCAGTAACCTGGTGGACATAGACCCTATGAGCTGTAGGCACTCGTGCACGTATAGCTCTCTTCACACGTTAAAGGTTAGATAGATAGTTAAATAGTTAGTAGAAGGTAGATAGTTATAGTAGGAAAATCTGCGCTTAGAAGAATTAAGTGAGTGAGCGGAAGGCTGGAATCGTAAATCTTGATATCTCTCTTCTATTTATAACGCAGGGGTCCCGTTATCAGAATTAGCAAAATTAAAGTTAGTTTTAGAATCAATTCAATTTGTTTTAAAATTTTAAACTTTTTCTCAGAGACCGTTGGTAGAAACATGGTGAAGTTACGAGTTCATACGCAGTGTAGCAGTTCGGTCTACGAGAAAAGGGCAATGCAGATCAATGTTTAATTTTGTTTCTGAAAACGGGCCCCAGGACTGGGAACCAATCTATAGTCTTACGGGTCGTTGGTCCCTATCAGTGAGAAGGGTAGAGTGAATGCCCAAATTATTTTAAATCACATTTAATTTTTTTAAATTTAAATTTTTAATTGTATTTGTTTAAATTGACTACGTCACGAATTTTCTATGGTAAAATGTGTAAAATTTTTGTTGCCATTTTTTGCATTAAAAGTAAGAACTAACGGGACTAAACGTATCGTCAAATTCTTACCTGATAAGATTGTTTCTCAACTAGTTAAAAATCCAAAAAACCTGGACGATTTGATATTAGTGTTCCTGACGTTAATTGCTTGCTATGGGCTATGTATGCGTCACGAGTGTATGTTCACATCGAACAATATAGTAAAATAAGAAGTATAATGCAGCAATTTAACCATAACTATTTACGGTAACGTAATCACTTGATGTGGAAATAAAAAGAGCTATATACATGAAATCAGAATGAAATCAAGAGCGTATTAATAAAGAATACCTTCTTTATATTAAATTTAAAAAAATTAATCACAAATTAAATTTATAAAA
>NW_014581817.1:13596-13985 GCF_000485595.1 Priapulus caudatus
AAATTATTAATTATTATTATTATTTTCTTATCTCTCTCGCTCTCTCTTCATCTCTCCCTCTCTCTCTTTATCTCTCTTTCTTCATATCTCTCTCTCTCTCTCTCTCTCTTTATCTGCTCCCCTTCTTTCTGGCTCTACCTTTTATTATCCTCTCCCTCTCTTTGTGTCTGGCTGTCTCTCTCTCCCCTTCTGTTTGTCTCCCGCTCCTCTATTGTCTCTAGTAATCTGCAAGGATTGTTACTATAGCTATAGATTCTCGTTCTTACTTTCACGCTACCACATGCCCATAACGTCCTTCTTCACTCATATTCTATCTCTCTCCCCCGCCTCTCTCTCTCTCTCTCTCTCTCTCTCTCTCTCTCTCTCTCTCTCTCTCTCTCTCTCTCTCG
>NW_014581818.1:0-9544 GCF_000485595.1 Priapulus caudatus
GAGCTGACCAAACCTCCTGAGCTGTTACCTGCGGGAGTTGATGGCGGGTGTAGAGAGGTATGTTTGTGAGCTTTATGTAGTACAGTGTGGCCCCGTTATAACGCTGTCCGTGTCGTTGAGGTCCATAAAGTGTCATCGCGAAAAAAGCGGAGTCGCGCTAAATCGGGGCTCAAAAAGATCGGCGTATAAACTGACCCAACGTTGACCTAACGTCCTAAAACAACCCAATTTTCGCCCTATTTTACCTAATCTAATAAAAAAAGGAAATAAAACACGAAATTAAACTACCGAATTTAACACGAAACACGAAATTAAAGATGTTTTTCGATATTTTTTCCCACGCATATTTTTGTAACAAACCACTGTAAAAACGTAAGTAACCAAAGTAAATAGCTCACTACACTTTAACTGAACGTTAGCATTGAAAATAAAACTGTGAAAATATGTATCAAGCCTATAGTTGCTCAACAAAAGCATAATTCGAAAAACCTTTTTTGCCGTGGTTCTGTATAATGGCGGTTCTGTGTTTACGGCTCATTGATTGATGATGCCGTAATTCATCACAACATTGCAGCAGACCGGCAAAAGTAAATGCTTTGAAACATTCGACCCAACACTTTCACCTTGTAGTCTAAAAGCTTAGAATGAACCTATTTCCGAGCAATTTTTTTTAACTATAACACATATAGGCAAATACAAACGTGCAATGTTAAAATAATTAATTTTTGCCTGATTTTATGTTTTCGGCTTGAAATTTTGTGGGAAGGCATCTTTAACTTACCAAAACAACTTTTCAGTTCCGGAAAGAGCAAAAAAAAAGTCCAATGACTCATCGCGTCATATCCGACTTTGCGTTAAATCGGGGCGCATAAAATCGGGATTTCACTGTAGTTCGATGTTTCTGAGCTATGTAATGGCGCAATGAATGCTTCTCCAGTGTGCAATGATTACTGGAGCATATAGTGAATGCCAATGCTAAGTTATTCACTAGCCAACTACTGTGATGTGTGTTAATTAGAGGTAGTTAAATACAGAGCTGCATCCTAACTATGCATGCGCGCAAACTCTCATACATGGGTCTCTTTGTGTGGTCGTAATACAGGTGTTGAATTGCACTATACAATACATTTATGTAGATCAGAAGTTAATAATGACATTATTAACTCCTGATGTAGATGGCTAGTACATATTGAAGGCCAGTAATGCGGCAACCAATGGCCAGGCACCTTCAGTGACCAGAAACGAATTGAAACCGACAGTCTTTAGTCTGTGGTGACATCATTCTCGAGATATAATCAAAAATTGTTAACATATGTGATTGTTGCTCCCAGTTGTCTGTTCTTAATTCTGGCTATTATTTAACCTTTAGTTTGCCACCTAAGAGGGCAAGAAGTAGTGAAGAAGTATTGCTATTTCAGGTGTTTAATGACCCAGCAACGACCTGATAGAAAGGGGTGTCAGATTACCTGCGTTCCATCTGCGTGGCAGTTTAGTTTATTGACAAAACAGAGTCTAGTTTTCGTACTAGGTCGATTAAATTTAACGTCTTCCGTAGCTGTGCAATTCCACCCATGTGTTACAGAACGGCTCATGTGAAGGGAAAAACCCGTCACTGAAATCAATACCTGTTTCAGATTCATCTGTCAGAGGCTGATTTCGAAAGGGTGTTTGGGATGTCTTACAGCGACTTTGCTTCGAAGCCCCAGTGGAAGCCGCAATAGATGAAGAAGGACGCCAAGCTTTTCTAAGGTGTTAACTCATGTATTTGCAAACTCAATTCGTGCTATCGCCGGGTCGAACTACTGGTCATAATCTCCCTATACATCACGTTATTAAGAAGGCATGTTTGGGATACTGATGAGAGTGCACTCTATACTTGATCAAGCCTATAAACAGCTCACGTGGACTGTACTATACTGTGTAGTTATGTTTATAGCTAGACCCAATAGTGCATGAGGATGACGGGTAAAATTGATCTGTATAACCTTAGAAGCTCTTGCCAAGATTGAACTCTCGCATCATAAGCTAGCTTAGACGACCTCCGATTTGCGAGTGGAGTGAAGCAGAGGAAGAGAAAATTCTTAAAGCACTTAGCTAAAACATCTTCAAAATGGTTTTACATCTTTTTTCCACATTGTCCGCTATAATGTGTATTGAGTGCGCTGTTTCTGTTGTTGTTGGTGCCACCGTCACGTCAAGTCCTCAGCTTTAGTTGAGCTCACCACCTAAGTAGAAGGCACGACGCAAGAAAGAATAGTATTGGATTTTCCCACAAAATTTCACCAAATGCTTTAAGGTGCACGCTGTCCGTAAACTGCCTAGTATTATTGGAATATAAA
Source organism: Priapulus caudatus (assembly GCF_000485595.1). Lineage (NCBI taxonomy): Eukaryota > Metazoa > Priapulida > Priapulimorpha > Priapulimorphida > Priapulidae > Priapulus > Priapulus caudatus. The sequence continues at coordinate 2,340 of NW_014581818.1, forward strand.
ACAGAAAATTGGCATGTTTAATGATCACCAAGAATAGAATTTACTACATTTAAACTATTTTTATATTCGATATTGTATACGATATTATCATGATATAGAACGACTTTATATTTTTGCATATAATCATTATTTACACTTCCATGTTATTTTGCATTGTTGTCCACTCTATGTGTGCGTGTGTGTGTGTGTGTGTGTGTGTGTGTGTGTGTGTGTGTGTGTGTGTGTGTGTGTGNTCTCAAAATGCAAGCTCACTTTTCTATCTCTTTAGTCAAATGAAATGTTCACCTATAAACTGTGCCTTCATTTTATCTCCGTCCTTGTTATAATGAAGTGTGAGACCACCATCCTAGCTGGTGCTGTTACATCTTCCCACGCACCCTGTTAATGTTATAAGCACTTGGCTGAAATATGTACTTGTTTATATTCGTTTCATAATACCTGTGAGATTCTAGTAAAAAGATCTGGTAGTATTCTATTTTAAGCAAGATGATGAATTGGTCATAACGTGAAAAGCTGTTTTCTTCGCTCACTGTAAAAGTAAGTTCCTGTAGTGTGGCATATAGTATATAACGATGGTTACTCACAGTTGCAATAAGTGCTAGATGGTATGGGATTGTGTATATACACGTACATGAATTAATTTATTGCACGAGGATGACACTTTTTACTGATTTCAACATTGGCCGTATCTGATATTAAATGATTGGGATTTAAGTTCCTCAACTGACACTTTTAATGCGTGATGTTATAAACAAATAAAATGATTTAATATTTTTGCAATAATAGAAAATGTTCATGAATGCAGTGTAAAATCTCCCCAATCATGTGCATTCGTGCATTCGTAGTGGGAATTCGGATAATATTGAGTAATAAAATGATTAATTTCACATGTGCCACTATACCAAACTATTGTTAGTTGCATGATGTCGTACATGTGTAAACGTTAGTGTTCTAATAATTAGCCATAGTGTGCGGAATAACTGGCCAATAACTGATTAGCATTGCTGCGGTGTCCAAATAGATACGAAGATCTGCAAAGATCTCTAATGTGTCATGCGTAATATTGAGCATCGGTACAACAACGCAGATATCTTTTTTGAATAACTAGAATGCTTCCACACCATGCGTGCATAACACGCGACACACACGCTGTTCTCGACACGACATCTGGCGGACATATATCATAACATCTCCCCTATTCAATGAAAATAAACATTTCCTGCGTGAGTGCTTCATAGGTATGCACTAGAAGTGTATATGTAACTCAAAATCAAACATAACAAAGCCAAGCGAATACTCACGTACGTGCTCACTGCCTGCTTTATCTTTGCCCTTACCTTGTAGCTGCGCTACAATTACATTACAGTAAGTATAGTAGCGCAGACAAACGAATGCATAGTAACATCNGAACGTTAGCTTTGAAAATAAAACTGTGAAAATATGTATCAAGCCTATAGTTGCTCAACAAAAACGTAACTCGAAAAACTCTTTTTGCCGTGGTTCTGTATAATGGCGGTTCTGTGTTTACGGCTCATTGATTGATGATGCCGTAATTCATCACAACATTGCGGCAGAACGGCAAAAGTAAATGCTTTGAAACATTCGACCCAACACTTTCACGTTGTAGTCTAAAAGCTTAGAATGAACGTATTTCCGAGCAATTTTTTTACCTATAACACATATAGGCAAATACAAACGTGCAATGTTAAAATAATTAATTTTTGCCTGATTTTATGTTTTCGGCTTGAAATTTCGTGGGAAGGCATCTTTAACTTACCAAAAAAACTTTTCAGTTCCGGAAAGAGCAAAAAAAAGTCCAATGACTAATCGCGCCATATCCGATTTTGCGTTAAATCGGGGCGCGTAAAATCGGGATTTTACTGTATTTCGATGTTTCTGAGCTATGTAATGTAGCAATGAATGCTTCTCCAGTGTGCAATGATTACGAGAGCATATAGTGAGTGCCAATGCTAAGTTATTCACTAGCCAACTACTGTGATGAGTGTTAATTAGAGGTAGTTAAATACAGAGCTGCATCCTAACTATGCATGCGCGCAAATTCTCATACATGGGTCTCTTTGTGTGGTCGTAATACACGTGTTGAGTTGCACTATACAATACATTTATGTAGATCAGAAGTTAATAATGACATTATTAACTCCTGATGTAGATGGCTAGTACATACTGAAGGCCAGTAATGCGGCAACCAATGGCCAGGCACCTTCAGTGACCCGAAACGAATTGAAACCGACAGTCTTTTGTCTGTGGTGACATCATTCTCGAGATATAACCAAAAATTGTTAACATATGTGATTGTTGCTCCCAGTTGTCTGTGCTTAATTCTGGCTATTATTTACCTTTTAGTTTGCCACTTAAGAGGGCAAGAAGTAGTGAAGTAGTATTGCTATTTCAGGTGTTTACTGACCCAGCAATGACCTGATAGAAAGGGGTGGCAGATTACCTGCGTTCCATCTGCGTGGCAGTTTAGTTTATTGTCAAAACAGAGTCTAGTTTTCATACTAGGTCGATTAAATTTAACGTCTTCCTTAGCTGTGCAATTCCCCCCATGTGTTACAGAACGGCTCATGTGAAGGGAAAAACCCGTCACTGAAATTACGCCTCGCACGAGAAAGTGTCTAGTGGGTGAATATATCGAAAGATATCGAGCACATGTGCAGAGCGTGCAAAGCTTGTCAGGTACACCAATGTTACAATGTACACCACCTACATTCACTGGATTTGTCGCTGTCTGGGACAGAAACATCTGGAATGTACGTATCTTAATTATTTTAAGCTAATATGTCTTAGAACACTGGTACATCATTACGTTTACCTAAATGTTGAAAGGTGAAATTTTATTGACTGACTTCTTGCTGAAGCGGTTACATGACAATGCCACTTGTTTTTCCCGACACCCTGTCCCTATACTTTGTTAGTGGTAACTTGCACACATCACTGAATGAGATGCACCTTTGTCTGGCCGTATTAGTTACAAGGCAATTGATGAAATATTGAATAATATGGCTGTGCTATTTGCTATTTTATCTACCATAACAGCACAGTAATATTTCTAATAACGGGTGAGAGACCTAATTTGTCTACATGTTCTTATTTTTCTATTTATTTGAGTGATAATCATTTTAACAGCCATATCTTGATGTCTCAGTCATGTGTCATTTTATACATTAATCTCTTGGTGCTACAGAATGCCAAGACATATGAGGATTTGAAAAGAAAAATGCAGCAAGAGAATCCGGGCCTGTCTGTTGTTGTCAAGTTAGTAAATTTTAGATAGTGTTTATTTGTAGAGAAACGTTGTGTACACAAAATACAGCAAGAAAGTACAATTGCGTTTTACATTCAATTCTCTGTGCGAAGCTTCTTTGGTAGAGAATGTGTAATTGTTGCTTGGACTGGGATGAGTAAGTATATGTTTACCTCTCAACATACCTTAGCAACAGTTGTTCCCAATAATTCATTTCAAGAATGTCTTCAGCCTAGAATGGTTTTGCTACTGTCTCCCTGTTCTCACCTACGTGTATTGTGTGTCTCCCTTCATGCCATTGTATCATGATCATTTTTCAGCCTTTCTAGATCCTCCCACCATCGAGCATACGCTCTGTATCCTCTCTAGTACTAACCCCACCTCTTCTTATGTACACTCACCTTCCTCTATGATCGCACCACCATTCGCTGCAGTCTTCACCACACAATTTCCCTATCTCTGCGTTTTCTCTATTCGATTTCTGCCTTTCCCATGCCTCTTTCTGTTCTCTATATCCGCCACCATGTGTCTTTCATACCTCCAGTCCCCCACCACAACACGCCATCCCTCCCATTCCTGTAATTCCCACACTCTCCTTTACTCACTTAGCTCGCTATATACCGGCTTGCGCATCTATATGATATGCTGTCTTTCCAGACATCCACTAGCCGCCTTTCACGGCAGCTTGGTTGTCCCCTGACGCTGCCTTCAGCCGATGGTCGCATTTACTTTTCAGAGCAGCACTAGTGCCTCGGCTGAGATCGCTAAGTATTNTTGATCTGTATAACCTTAGAAGCTCTTGCCAAGATTGAACTCTCGCATCATAAGCTAGCTTAGACAGCCCTCCGATTTGCGAGTGGAGTGAAGCAGGGGAAGAGAAAATTCTTAAAGCACTTAGCTAAAACATCTTCCAAATGGTTTTACATCTTTTTTCCACATTGTCTGCTATAATGTGGTTCGAGTGCGCTGTTTCTGTTGTTGTTGGTGCCACCGTCACGTCAAGTTCTCACTTTTAGTTGAGCTCCCCACCTAAGTAGAAGGCACGACGCAAGAAAGAATAGTATTGGGTTTTCCCACAAAATTTCACCGAATGTTTTAACGTGCACGCTGTCCGTAAACTACCTAGTATTATTGGAATATAAAACAGGAAATTGGCATGTTTAATGATCACTAAGAATAGAATTTACTACATTTGAACCATCTTTACATTCCATATTGTATACGATATTATTATGATATAGAACGACTTTATATTTTTGCATATAATCATTATTTACACTTTCATGTTATTTTGCATTGTTGTGCACCCTGTGTGTGCGTGTGTGCGTGCGTGCGTGCGTGTTTGTTTGTGAGCGTGTGTGTGCGCGTGCGTGCGTGCGTGTGTGTTTGTGAGCGTGTGCGTGCGCGTGTGCGTGCGTGCGCGTGTGCGTGTGTGCGCCGTGCGTGTGCGTGTGCGTACCGTGTGATCGTACGTGGAAGTGTATGTGAGCAAGTGTGTGTGCACGCGTTTGTAGTTGGTTAGCTTTACGCACAGATACTGTCACACCACCAAACGCACTATATTGACAGCAGGATTAGTGATCGTTCGGGTCCACAAGTGTATCTATCTGTACAATATGTTGCTCATGCGCAGGTAGTTCATTGAACTGCGTAGCAATCAGTTCCTATAGCCAAGATATCATAGCGGGTCTATTCACGGGCTTGACATTGTATACATACATTTGTATTGTTTATAAGATTCTATTGTTGCACCAGTAGTCTACTAGTTTCATTTTTACTGTATGCCAAATATTTTAAGCTGGTAAGACTTAGTACTGCTTTTCGTTGGACGTACTAGTCTCAAAGTCAACATTGTGGTTCCTTTAATGGTGAACCTTGACACTATGACCTAAATAGCAAGAAAGTACAATTGCGTTTTACATTCAATTCTCTGTGTGAAGCTTCTTTGGTAGAGAATGTGTAATTGTTGCTTGGACTGGGATGAGTAAGTATATGTTTACCTCTCAACATATCTTAGCAACAGTTGTTCCCAATAATTCATTTCAAGAATGTCTTCAGCCTAGAATGGTTTCGCTACTGTCTCCCTGTTCTCACCTACGTGTATTGTGTGTCTCCCTTCATGCCATTGTATCATGATCATTTTTCAGCCTTTCTAGATCCTCCCACCACCGAGCATGCGCTCTGTATCCTCTCTAGTACTAACCCCTTCTTATGTACACTCACCTTCCTCTATGATCGCACCACCATTCGCTGCAGTCTTCACCACACAATTCCCCTATCTCTGCCTTTTCTCTATTCGATTTCTGCCTTTCCCATGTGTCTTTCTGTTCTATATATCCGCCACCAGGTGTCTTTCTTACCTCCAGTCCCCCACCACAACACGCCATCGCTCCCATTCCTGTAATCCCCACACTCTCCTTTACTCACTTAGCTCGCTATATACCTGCTTGCGCATCTATATGATGCTGTCTTTCCAGACATCCTCTAGCCGCCTTTCACGGCAGCTCGGTTGTCCCCTGACGCTGCCTTCGGCCGATGGTCGCATTTACTTTTTAGAGCAGCACTAGTGCCTCGGCTGAGATTGCTAAGTATGCATATGCTGAGCTGACCAACCCAATTTTTTTGCCCTATTTTACCTAATCTAATAAAAAAAGGAAAGAAAACACGAAATTGAACTACCGAATTTAACACGAAACACGAAATTAAAGATGTTTTTTGATATTTTTATCCCACGCATATTTTTGTAACAAACCACTGTAAAAACAAGTAAATAGCTCACTACACTTTAACTGAACGTTAGATTTGAAAATAAAACTGTAAAAATATGTATCAAGTCTATAGTTGCTCAACAAAAACATAACTCGAAAAACCCTTTTTGCCGCGGTTCTGTATAATGGCGGTTCTGCGTTTACGGCTCATTGATTGATGATGCCGTAATTCATCACAACATTGCGGCAGAGCGGCAAAAGTTAATGCTTTGAAACATTCGACCCAACACTTTCACCTTGTAGTCTAAAAGCTTAGAATGAACGTATTTCCGAGCAATTTTTTTTACCTATAACACATATAGACAAATACAAACGTGCAATGTTAAAATAATTAATTTTTAATTAATAATTGATTTTATGTTTTCCGCTTGAAATTTCGTGGGAAGGCATCTTTAACTTACCAAAAAAACTTTTCAGTTCTGGAAAGAGCAAAAAAAAGTCCATTGACTCATCTCGTCATATCTGATTTTCCGTTAAATCGGGGCGCGTAAAATCGGGATTTCACTGTAGTTCGATGTTTCTGAGCTATGTAATGGCGCAATGAATGCTTCTCCACTGTTCAATGATTGCGGGAGCATATAGTGAGTGCCAATGCTGAGTTATTCACTAGCCAACTACTGTGATAAGTGTTAATTAGAGGTAGTTAAATACAGAGATACATCCTAACTATGCATGCGCGCAAATTCTCATACATGGGTCTCTTTTTGTTGTCGTAATACACGTGTTGAATTGCACTATACAATACATTTATGTAGATCAGAAGTTAATAATGACATTATTAACTCCTGATGTAGATGGCTAGTACATACTGAAGGCCAGTAATGCGGCAACCAATGGCCAGGCACCTTCAGTGACCCGAAACGAATTGAAACCGACAGTCTTTAGTTTGTGGTGACATCATTCTCGAGATATAACCAAAAATTGTTAACATAGGTCTATGTGATTGTTGCTCCCAGTTGTCTGTGCTTAATTCTGGCTATTATTTACCCTTTCGTTTGCCACCTAAGAGAGCAAGAAGTAGTGAAGTAGTATTGCTATTTCAGGTGTTTAATGACCCAGCAACGACCTGATAGAAAGGGGTGCCAGATTACCTGCGTTCCATCTGCGTGGCAGTTTAGTTTATTGTCAAAACAGAGTCTAGTTTTCATACTAGGTCGATTAAATTTAACGTC
>NW_014581819.1:0-9544 GCF_000485595.1 Priapulus caudatus
GAGGGAGGGGAGGGAGGGAGGGAGGGGAGAGAGAGAGAAGAGAGAACGAGAGAGAGAGAGAGAAAGCAGAGAGAGAGAGCAGAGAGAAAGCAGAGGAAGGGGAGGAGGGAGGAGTAGGAGGAGAGAGGAAGTGGAGAGAGAGAGAGAGAGCGAGGGGGGACGGGGAGGGAAGGAGGGAGGGAGGGGAGGGAGAGAGACGAGAGAGAGAGAGAGTGAGAGAGAGAGAGAGAGAGAGGGAGGGATGGGAGAGGGAGAGAGAGTGGAGTAGAGAGAGAGAGAGAGGAGAGAGACAGAGGGAAGAGATGAGGAGAGGGAGGGAGAGGCGAGGCGGAGAGGGAGAGAGAGAGAGAGAGAGAGGAGAGAGAAAGAGGAGAGAGAGAGAGCAGAGGAGAGGGAGGGAGAGGAGAGAAGAGAGAGAGAGAAGAGAGAGAGATTGAGAGAGGAGAGAGAAGAGGAGGGAGGGGGAAGGGAGGGAGGGACGAGGAGGAGAGAGAGAGAGACGAGAGAGAGAGAGTCGAGAGAGAGCAGAGAGGCGAGAGGCGAGAAAGAGAGAGAGAGAGCGAAAAAGAGAGAGAGAGAGAGAGAGAGAGAAAGAGAAGAGAGAGAGAGACGCGAAAGAGAGAGAGAGTGAGAGTGAGAGAGAGAGAGAGAGGGGAGAGAGAGAGAGAGAGAAGAGGGCGAGGAGAGAAGGGAGGAAGGGAGGGAGGAGAAGGGAGAGGGAGAGAGAGACGAGAGCGAGAGAGCGAGAGAGCGGAGAGCGAGAGAAGAGAGAGCGAGAGAGAGGGAGAGAGGAGAGAGAGAAGAGGAGATTAGAGAGAGATAGAGAAGAGAGAGGAGAGAGAGAGAGAGAGAGAGAGAGAGAGAGAGAGAGAGAAGAGGATTAGATGAAGTCTACCTACGCCCGACTCAGTAAAAACTTGGGCTGCCCCTGTCGGCGTTTAATCGTCTCGTAAAAACACTCGTTGTTAACACATAACCGGATCAGTTCTACTGCGAAATTATAAACAAAAGAAACCTCCTGTATAGTTATCAGGAGTAAAATAAGTAGGGAGATCAGGAGAATCAGTTGATTCAGATATCAGTAGATAGGTAGATCAGGAGTAGATAGTAAGATAGTAACTGCACGCGGGCTATAAGTACTAGAGCTATAACACTACAGTAGAAATCATGTAATTATTTTATTTATAGAATCTCTTCACTGTGTCTGCTTACCACTGGCTTCCATTGCGAAAGCTATTCGAGTTTGAGCGGCTTGCCGTTGATCCCTTTTATGGTAGATGTCTGAGTGGACATCCCACAGTGACGGTTCATCGCGATACAGCTCAATTAACTTCGTTGTTGGTCGTTTGCCTTGCAAGTCCACAGGGGATGCGCATGATGTCAAGCACTGTGCATCGCTAAGAGACAGCACGCTGACCCCACCCACCACCTTGATTGTCGGTATTCTTGCGTGCTGGTGCACGATGTCGGATAAAATAGAAGCATGCGTCCGTGTGCATCCGATAGTCGGCAAGCGGTCATAAAATTGTGTCGGTAGCATGGGCGCATAGTTTACACGGTGCGTTTTGGACGTATGCGTCTGACGTAACGTCTTAGGACGTAACGTCGCAAAGCGCATCGTGTAAATAAGGCCTAATAAAAGCCTAATTTACACGATGCGTTTGGACGTACGTCCCTATACGCTACGCGCCAGACGGCATACTCGCAAACGCACGTGTAAACTATGCGGTACGACACGATTTTATGACGTTGCGATATCGGATGCACAGGACGGCATGTTCTAAGATTTCATCCGACATCGTAACGCAGGGTACGCAGAACGCGGCGACGATCAGGTGGGTGAGATTGGGTGCAGCGTGCTTGGGTCACGACTTGTCACGTCTCTTCGCGATGCCACAGTATTGTAATCGAGCTGAACGTCGCTGTGGGATGTGCCACTGCAGACAACTACCATAAAAGTAGTATGCGAGTGTGTGTGTGGCGTGGCGCTGTGTGTGGTGTGCGCGTGTGTGTGCGTGCGGCGTGTGCGTGGTGTGTGTTGCAATGTGCGCGCGTGTGTGTGTGCGCGGCGGCAGTGTGTGTGCGTATGTGGTGTGTGTGCTGTGTGTGTGTCTGTGTGTGTGTGTCTGTGTGTGCGCCGTGTGTGTGTGTGTGGTATGCCGTGTGCGCGCGCGTGCGTGGTGTGTGTGTGTGGCGTGTACGTGCGTGTGTGTGTGTGCGTGTGCGTGCGGTGTGTGTGTGTGTGGGGGGGGGGGGGTGTGTGTGTGTGTTTTTAAGAAAGAGAAAGAAAGAAAGAGAGAACGATTAGCAGGAGAGAAGCGAAATACACATACACAGAATATACTATAACACCAAACAATACACCTCTCTCAGCACAAGCACAAAGCGACACATTCGCGCAGGCGCACGGCACGCACGCACGCACAAACACACGCAACGCAACACACATGATGGCTATGAATAAACCTCCTCCTGATATCTCTCTCTCTCTCTCTCTCTCTCTCTCCCTCTCTCTCTCTCTCTCTTTCACAATACACGAATGTCTACTACGACATGGCCCCCTCGCTCTATAGACAACGTCGCTGTCAGCGAATCTCCAGACGGGCTCCTCAATGTCGTAGTCAATGTTAAGTCATACAAAAATATCAGCTGCACAGTCGAGACAGTATGTGTCAGTATAGTCATAAAAAAAATTTTTACATTAATAAATTGCATGATTTTTGCCTTTGTCGTTTTTAGTTAAGAGTGTGAAAGACAGATGGAACAATATCCGTACTTACTATGTCAAAGAGCGTAAGAAAGTAGTAGACTCTACAAAGAGCGGAGCCGCTGCGGACGATGTCTACAAGTCGAAGTGGCCATTTTTTGAGATAATGGATGTCTTCTTGAAGCCAACAGTTTCCTCAAGGGCAACACAGTCAAATATTATGGTAAGCTCTTCATTTTATTATTTCAGACCAGTTTTTCATCTTTTTGTAAAATATTACATTTACTATAGAATACATTTAGAATACATTTAGAAACAAACTTTACATACATTTTGAATTCATACATTTGGATACATACAAACTTTACATACATTTAGAAACAATATTACATGGAATACATTTAGAAACAAACTTTCCACTGCCAATGAACCTGTCCATTTGTGTAAAAGTATTCGCAAAATTCGTCTTGAACTTCTTTGGCATTCAGCGAGCGGTGGTTCCCTCCCTGCCTGGCTATTGGTAGGAGACCTCCTGGATCATCATCATCCCTCCAAGTGCCTGCCATCAACATGCCGTTTTCCTCTCTATCAATAAAGCCTGGTGGAGTATACACATTACGTGCGCCCGACTTGCTTCTCATATAATTGTGCAAAGCACATGCTGCTAACACCACATTTTCAACATTCTCTGGAGCCAGTGCAATTGCTTTCTTGAAAACGCCGAATCTATTTGCCAATATACCGAACGCGTTTTCCACAATTCTCCGTGCTCGTGAAAGCCGGTAGTTGTAAATTCTTCTTTCCTTGTTTAGCGATCGAGCTGGGTACGGCTTCATGAGGTTAGTTTTAAGAGGAAATGCTTCATCTCCAACAATGACATTGGGAGCTTCTTTGATCCTTCCTGGCAACGGTTGTGGTGGTGGCAACTTAAGCGTTTCTCTTTCCATTGCTCTGTACAGGGTTGAATTTCTGAAAACCCCACTGTCACCAACTCTGCCGTAGTTTCCTATATCGATGTACGTGAATTTGTAATCGGCATCGACAAGTGCTAGCAGTACGATACTGAAAGTGTGCTTATAATTGTAGAAAGCTGATCCAGAATTCGGTGGCGGAGTTATTACAATATGTTTTCCGTCAAGAGCCCCGATGCAGTTTGGGAACTGCCATGTATTCTTGAATCCGTCTTCAATTGACCTCCATTCTTCTTCTGAGGCAGGCATCTGCAGAGAAATAAAGCACATTCATAGCACTGGTAGATAGGCAGAGGATACTATGCAACTTTCTCTCACCCTACACATGTAAATTAACTCAAGGGTTAATTAATGTTTTCATCCGGAATTTCAGGAGGTTAATGATGACGACCAGACCGAATTGACAGATGAAGACCAGGAGGATGAGGCCAGTATCATTGAAGAAGTTGGAAATGATCTTCAGGCAATTGCGAGGTCCACCCCAACTCCCTCAACTTCTGCGAAAAGAAAAGCTGCTCCACCCCTAAATCCCAGAAAAACGCAGAAGGGCATGGGCATGGAAAATCTTATTAGCATTGCAACTACGGCACTGAAGGACTTGTCAAGCAGTCCGGTGAAAATATGCAACGAAATGGAAGATGATGCTAGCATTTTTGGTAAACTGGTTGCTAGCGGAATTCGACGCTTATCTCAACCACGTGTCAGGGAATACACTAAACTACAAATTCAAAATGTCCTGTTTTCAGCTGAATTTCCGGACCCTTACCAAAGGCAAGCTCATAATGCGTCTATATGTGTCACAGGACCAGTGCGTGCTCCAACCTTTCCTCAGTACCATGACATGCTACATGCCCAGCCAACTGCAACATTGCCGCAGCAAGGATCTTCGGAAGACCAGCTGAACATTCATAGTCTATAACTATAAAATGATTGACTAGAACTGGCATGTTTACCTTTAGGTATTCAGTCTTCAAACTGTCGTGTATTGCAGCACATGTTTCAGGAATGATAGAACTTAATGTGCACTTTGGTATACGATATAAATATTCGAGATCTTGATAACTGTTTCCTGAAATGGATAATGAAAAACTTTTTTCAGTGAAACCAGTAAGGGTAACTGTGTTTTTATCTTTAGTTAATTTTGTTAATTAAACTCTGTTAGTTATGCCTATTTTATACGGCGAACTATTCATGCACCTTCACAGGACTGTCATTTTTCCAAAAATGAATTTGTTCGGCGCATGAAAAGTTCGCCGTATAAAATAGACCTAATCAATATATATATCAATATAAACAGACTCTAGTTAAGCGTCTACACGGGGCCTTAACTCGAGTTAAGGTAACTCGAGTTAGCTTCGAGGTCGAGCTCGAGGTCGGGCTCGAGCTCGAGCTCGAGGTCGAGCTCGAGTTAGCTTCGTTCCTTAGCTTCGAGTTAGCTTCGTTAACTCGAGTTAACCTCGCCAGTCGATCGAGGTTAAGCTAACTCGAGTTACCTTAACTCGAGTTAAGGCCCCGTGTAGACGCTTAACTCTATAGAGTATAGTGTTATAACTCTAGTATAGTGATATATAGTATAGTGATATATAGTATAGTGATATATATAGTGATATATAGTATAGATACGTATACGTGCACACGCACACACGCATGCACACACGCACGCACGTATACGTGCACGCGCACGCACACACGTATACGTACACACGCACGCACACACGTATACGTGCACACGCACGCACGTTTACATACACACGCACGCATGCACGCACGTATACGTGCACACGCACGCACACACGCACGCACGCATGCATAATGATCGCTATCGGGTATATAAATAATCGCTATGGTAATAATCGCTATCGGGTGTTAGCTTAACTCGAGTTAAGCTTCGTCGTGTAGACGAGGCTTAAGTATGATGTATGTTAGTTTTAAGTTTGCAAATAAATATTGATTTTTATTAAATTTCGGAGTTTTGTCGTTATGTTATAAATCATTCAAATCAAAAGAAGGCAATCTCACCTGATGCCAAGAACCGAAGGGTCACAGACAAACGTTCTGCAGCAGAAATTGGATCCCTCATATTGGTTGTTTGGCGTTGAATTAATGGTGTGACCTTTTCAAGGAGTTCTTGGAAAGTGTCCATGTCCATCCTCACAAAATTTCTGAAGCTTCCGGGGTCTTCCTCCTCCAATTCTTTTTAAAGTGCATGATATGCTCCAAGTTTGTCTCTCCTGGCGATCCAAGGTCTCACCCAACAAGCCCGTCTCCTTCTTTGCGATTTTTTCTGAATTCCCGCCACAAGAAGAGACGCTATGGCAATTTTCTTCAGCCGTCGTTTACGTGTTCTCCCCATGGCGGCCTGCCCTTGAACTAGTTGTGCTGGACCTGAGAACAATAGCCGCGTTCACAACTGGCGGGAATCCATCACGATTAGCATCGCGGTTTTTCTTGTGTGTGAACACGCCTAATTATATATACATTGTACGGTGTATATATTGCTCTCAGTCCTGGACGTACGTCCAAAACTTACCGTGTAAACAGATTCACCGTTGCGTCCTAGACGTACGTGCAAATCTGATAAGTCCTGGACGTACGTCTAGGACGCATCGTGTAAATAGGCCTTAATGGCATACTGTAAGATTATAAGCTTGTCTAGTTTATATCTATCTATCTATCTCGTGCGTGCGAACGTGTGTGTGTCTGTATAATGTAACAGAACTTTTGAGACGGCGGGTAAATAAAATTCCTACCATATCTATATCTATATCTATATATATATCTATATATATATATATATTATATTGTATATATATATATATATATATATATATATATATATATATATTATATATATGATGAAATAAAAACTTAATGAACGGTGAAAGAACGTATGTTTGTATCGCTCTCTTTCTCTCTTTATATACTATATATATAGATACCCACGCAGTTTCTCATTAGGAACGGCCACGGCCGAAATTGACGCGTCTACTCTGCCTGTTTCGGCCGGTTACAATTGGCTCAAGTATAATATATTTTTTTTAAATGAAAAAAAATAATTTATTTGCATTTAGTTTGCTCTAATTATTCTCCAAAGTGAAAGTGTTTTATGAGCTACTACTAATAAATCAGGTGAGTATATTTGTATGCATGTTATGTGCACAATAAGCATTATTTTGTTTTTGAGTAACGCTATTTATACGTACTTAACACTTTGTGTGTCGCGTACCAAAACCACGTCACTGCGGCTTTTATTTGACCTTGACCTTGACCTTGACCTTGACCTTCATCATATTTCCCTTCCGCTCGATAACTCGGCCCCTAATTGACCTAGCGCGAGCAAACTTCGTATACTTACACATCTTGGCGAGAAGGTGTGTCGCGTACCAAAACCCCTAAGGCAACCAATTTTAACATACTTGCACATCTCAGGCAGATGAGTTGTGTAACAAACCTTTGTCTTTGTGACTTATTTAACTGTACCTACCTTCTACGTCCTTACAGAGATATTTCATTCATACTAGATCACGGGGGATACATGTAGTTGGCGACAACTGCCCTTTCTAGTTATACTACAGGGTAACACATGCAAGACGCGAGTGTCGTGATAGCTCAAAATACTAAAAACAAGAGAACAGTTGCCACGTGTAAACGTTTGTTTTAGTACACAATCAGAGGGCAAATAGTCTTTCCACTGGTTTTTCATGAACAACGCAGATTTTACTAATCAGTATAAAATATAATATCAATATAATTGTAATTCCTCGTGTAATTGCGTTCTTTTCATCTTAGTTTGATAGATTGGGATATCGAGAGGGTTCTGGATATCGTATATGAAGAGGAATCTGCTTGGGCTTTTCTTTCTGATGTTTGTGTCTAAGAGAAAACGTTAAAGTTAAGACCAAAAGTTATGACTAATTTTGTTTTTGACAACGGGTCCCTGTTCCTGTGTACGGGTAGTTATACATGTTATACGATGTTATGCTAACGGCAGTGTCATAATATAGAGTCTATATTACTCATATTAGTGATATCAGAAGTAGATAATAGGGAACTTCTATCTACTTCTGGTGATATTAGTGTATATTAGTCAGAAGTCTATATTATGACACACGTGGTGTTAACGCGTTGCTGTTAGCCATGCTTCCCTTGATCTCCTGCGCAGGTTTGTCTGGCCACGTTAGGCAAGAATACATATCGTTAGTACGTGCCTATATATATATATATATATGTCGGGTGAATGTTCTCGATGTGGGATATTAGTTTCGCGATCACTGAGGAGATTTTCATTAAATGTGCCATCCGCTGGGAAACAGACGAATAGCTGGAGGCGGCTCAAGAGCCGACCGTTAGCTCGTGCATGTGTGCGTGCACGCGCGCATGCGTGCGTGTACACGCGCATGTGTGCGTGTACACGCGAATGTGTGCGTGTACGCGCGCATGTGTGCGTGCACGCGCGCATGTGTGCGTGTACGCGCGCATGTGTGCGTGCACGCGCGCGCGCGTACGTCGCCCCGTACCTCGTGCCGGCGACGGGCGCAGCTTCCAGAGCGGATCTGATAGGCGGAGAAATGCGAACGCGTTTCAAAGTAAATACTGAATAAATCGTAGCGTGACTATGCTGACTTCACTGACTCGAAGCGAGGCTGCGTATATGTATACGACCCTGGTTCACCATGATGAGTTGCTTTATGGCTTAAATATCCGTCTGCGGTTCTGTGTGCTGGCATGGTTAATCATGTACGTTTATAGTCGCCAGTCTCCCGTGGGTAAATGACCTCATCGTCAGATTCTGCTGCTGCCTGCTGCTAGTCTTCTCTCTGTGTCTTCTTCTTCTTCTCTCTCTCTCGCGCGCTCTCTCTCTCTCTCTCTCTCTCTCTCTCTCTCGCGCGCGCGCTCTCTCTCTCTCTCTCTCTCTCTCTCTCTTCACACTCTCTTTTATCTTTATTTCTCTCTCTCTCTCTCTTCTCTCTCTCTCTCATTCGCGCGCGCGCGCGCCTCTCTTCTCTCTCTTCTCTTCTCTCTCTCTCTCTACTCTCTCTCTCGCCGCTCTCTCGTCTCTTCTCTTCTCTCTCTCTCTCTCTCTCTCTCTTCTACCACTCTTCCTTCATCCATCGGTCTATTCTCTTTTCGCTCCCTCATCTCTCTTCTCTCTCTCTCTCTCTTTCTCTCTCTCTCTCCCTTCCTCCGGCTCCATCACTTGTCTAGATCTGGCGTGCGCGCTCTCTCCCCCTTCCTCCACTCTCTTATCTCTCTCCTTGGGGCCGCGCGCTCTCTCTCTCTCTCTCTCGCTCTCTCTCTCTCTCTCTCTCTCTCTCTCTCTCTCTCGTCTCTCGCTCTCTCTCTATCTTTCTCATTCTCTCTTTCTCTCTTCGTCTTCCGATCGCTATCTATCGTTATCGCGCGCGCTCCCTCTCCGTCCTCGTCACCTCGCTCAGGCTTGTTCCGTCCGTTACCGGATTGTCCGCGTTATGATGGTCACACACAGTACTAGCATGGCCTAACGCCTCCATTAGGAGTGTTATCCCAACTTTGATATCATTAATGATTAAATGATTAATGATTGATAATCCTAACCCTAACCCCATAACCCTAACCCTTACCTAAATGACATTAAACCACAAAACTAATATAATGACCATATACTATATATATATATATATATATATAGAATATATTATATCGATGATTATGACCAGTTAATGACATTAGCAGTTGCGGAACACTCCTAATGCCGAGCTATCACCACTAGAATTCGCCTGACGCACGGTGTCGTGTAGCCGAGAATCATCCATGACAAAGAGCTTGTCATATAGGAGAGCATATATTGCGTATGTCGTATTTGTTCGGTAGATGCTAGCGCGACAGC
>NW_014581820.1:0-9539 GCF_000485595.1 Priapulus caudatus
TATACGTTTGAGATTTTTTTTGCAATATATCATATCATAATAATATGGCGAACTCAGGTCGATACATCATCTCATATTCATGATCATTATCATATTAACAGACAATATAATTATAAATAATATAATATAGTATTGCATATCAATTTCACAGTATATAACCATATAACTAATGAATACCGATTGCCAAGCCGTCACAGCTGCTAGTGGCCTCGTACTGCCACTACACGCGGTTGTGTTGCTGCAGCGCTCTGCCAATTCTATGTCGCACGAAGAACGCAAAGCGAGAGCGGGGTTGGTGGCAAGGGGGAGAGGGCAGAGAGAAGAGGGGGTGGTCATGTGGGAGGTGACAAAGCACCGGAAGTTGCTATCACGTCGAATCACGACCACTGCGTACAACACAGGCGAAAGGCCGAGCGGATTTGGGATGGATGGGGAGGGGAGGGGGAGGACGAGCGAGAGAGAGAGGAAGGGGGGGGGTCAAAGTAGGCGTTAGACAAAGCACCGAAGTGCATCGCACGTCTGCACGGACGACTGCTACAAATCATAGCCAAACGCTACGAGCGTTTTGGGATGGGATGGAATGGGCAGGGGAGGGGGAGTACGAGAGAGAGCCGGGGGGGGGGTCAACGTGGCGTTAGACAAGCATCCGAAAGTGCATCACGTCTGCAAGCGACGCACGTGCTAGCAAGCGCAGCGAAGACGCACGAGCGATTTGGGATGGATAGGGAGGGGGAGAGGAAGGAAGAGAGAGAGAGGGGGGGTCAACGTGAGCGTTAGACAAAAGCACGCGAAGGTGGCATCAGCGTCACACGACGCTTGCGAGAGCGGCACAGGCGAAGACGGACGAGGCATATAGGTGTTGATGGGCAGTAGTGGCGCGTCCCTAGCTGGCAGGCCTGGAATAGCATCGGAACAGATATTAATTAAAATACTCACAGCTCTGGTTACTGCCTCGCTTACACAACATAACAGCTGTTCATTCATGTTAAATAACTACAGATCAGGCTCTAGTGCTCGCCTCGACAGTAAAAACTTTTTGGCGCAGCTCTATGATGCGAATTTTTCTGCAAAGTTTGTCTGGACAAAAGTTGCATACACAAAAAAACAGCAACGCGGCTCGCGTCTGACTCGACGCCACGTGAACGGAATCTCACGAACTACAAAACCAAAAAAATTTTACTTCTAATGGCTTTCTCCACGTCTCTTACGACGGCATCCAATGCGTGCACATGCTAAATTAGTTGCAACCTCCCTAGTGCCGCGAATTTCGCGAAAAAAATGCCAAAAAAGCCTTTTCTAGAGACGAAGTAGTGCAAGTGAAGGCATCTCACGAGGCTTACGTCTCACATAAACGCCTCCTTAAGGGAGGGCGAAGAGAGATTACGTATGCGACTTGAAATTTTGATGAAATGATTTCGCGACCCCCAGCTTTCCTTATAGCGGTATCGAGATTTCAAAGGTGGATATTAACTCCCACTGAGCCTGAGATATCGCTCTCGCAAAAAGAGCCCCCAAAACACAGAATACATGTTCGCTTCATGCGGTTATGGCGTAGTGTTAGAACGCAGGGTTAGGGTAAAATGCAAGCATTAAAGTTAAGATATTTGTTACACTGTTAGGGTTAGTAGTGGGCCAACAATAGAGTAAAACGAAGATAATTATCTATTTTTTGACACCAAATTGTGTAAAATGTAGTGATTTATGTAAATAGAGCGTGCAAATATGACACGGATGATGTACATGTTTACATAAAAAACAGACCCTGGCTTTTATACCAATGGTTATTTGAGCGCATGGCCACTGTGACTAAAGAACAATCCTGAGGCACTACATAACAGATTTTTTCATTACGCAATCAGAAGACGTCAAAAATTATCTCGACTTCCTTGGCAAGAGAAGCGCACTCCTTTAACATGAGGCTTTAAAAGGTGTTGAGCAAGCAGTAAGTGGCGCCATGAGCCTGCAGGCCTGAATAAGCATCGAACAGATATTAATTAAAATACGCACACTGGTTACTTTGCGCTACACAGACATAACACTTTTATCATGTATCAAAGTAACTACAGTAGTTCATGCTCTAAGATGCTCCGCTCATAACTTTTGCCATCTCTATGATGCGAATTTCTGCAGAGAGCTTGTGCTGGACTCATTTTCATAAACAAAAAAAGGCACGACCAGTCGTCTGACTACGCTGCCACCTGTACGAGAAATCCTCACCGGAATACGAGAAACAGAAAATAATTTTATCTCTAATGCCTTTCTCCACGTCTCACCGAGGCCATCCACTTGGCGTGCACAATGCTAATATTGCACTCATATGTGCCGGAATTTCGGCCGAAAAAACCAATGCCAAAAAAGGCCTTTATCTAAGAGACGCAGTAGTGCAACGGGTGAACATCTCGGAGGCTGTACTGTGTATACGCCTGGCCCTATAGCCGGTCACGAAGTATTGACTGTTACTATCACTCATTGAGCGGAACGTTCGAGGGGGAGGTGTGACACAATGTGTCCAAATAATGACACACGAGGCGGAGGGGATTGAGAATATTTTGTCGGCTGGATGGCGCGAAAGGAGACAGAATGGGAAGTGCAGATGCGGCCTAACGGAATTTTGTTAGCTTTGCCTTTGAGCAGCTCGACCAATAGCCTAGACAAAGTGGTGGCCAAGTTGTTATTGTTATTATCATTATCGGAGTGTCTCAGCAGTCACCGTTGTAACTGCCAGCAATACGAGCATATTCATCATCATCATCAGCAGCACCAGCAGCATCATCATCATCATCAGCAGCAGCAGCATCATCATCATCAGCAGCAGCAGCATCATTATCATCAGCAGCAGCAGTAGCATCATCATCATCATCATCACCATCATTAATCCCTAGCAATACTATTATCATTAATATTATTTTCATCATCATTGTGATTGTTACTGCAAAACCTTTCCTAACAACATACATATTGTCACCATCTGTACCAAATCAATATTTAAATATCTATAAATTCATTGTTATTTAATATTACTTCATCCTGTGCATTGGTTACACTTATAGCTTATTTAGCGAGAAATACATGGGCTCGATTACCTAACCTGACTAACGATGAGATAGCCATGAGCTTAGATTAAATATGTAGATAAATAAATAAATACATAATAAATAACTATTAAATAAATAATGAATAATCAATAATCAATAATCAATAATGAAAAATAAACAAGCAAAAATAAATAAATAATAAATAGTGAATAACAAATAATAAATAAACAAATAAATATGTAATTAAGTAAAGATGTGTCTATGTTCTGCCTCTAGCTGTGCATTGCTAGAAGAACTGTTCAGCATAACTCGGTAGCTGGTCTGCTTATATAACTGTGAGGCGCTGTATATCTCTGATCAAGCGACAGGTGTTAGTCTACGTCATAAACAGTGTTATACTTGGAATCCCATCTTAAAGTTGTCTTCGGTTATCCTATGTTTCATATATATATATGTGGGCTCAGCGCGTACTATCAGTCCCTAAATAATTTCAACATGCATATTCCCTTTAGGCTCTTGAATCTAACGTGTTGACATACCTTAAGTTGTCTGTGTCAACCGGACGAACAGCCAGTTTGACGCGTCGGACATGGCGATGGACTCGACATAAATTGGACATTTATGTTATATGCTAGCGTGGATATGAGGTTAGATACTTGATTAGATTCTCGATTATAATCTTAAATCATGTGTAGTATCCAAGTGATGAAAATAATAAAGTAAATAAGCATATTAGTGAATAAAACCCATGTGAAAAAAAATAATAGGCAAAATAGGAAATCAAATAAATAAAAAATGTGTGATTGTCCAATATATAAATATAACTAAGTTAAATAATAACTAGGCTGATAATTAGGTTTTAGTTACGTGGCTAAGCAACGCACGGCTACAAATGCTATTATAATGTTACAACTGCTCGGACAAAGCACTTTGCCAGTGTGCGTGTTACAACCTCTAACGATGGTCCTGATCGATTAACCGCAATAGTGTTAGTCGACCAAATGTCCATGTTGTACAAAGACTGAGACGAGAATTGTTCAGTGGTTTACAAGGGAATCGCTCGATTGATGTTGTTTACGCAGGAGTAGGCCTAGAAAATGAGAGGAAACGGACAAGCGTGAACTACGTATGACACCCATAGCATCAGCGAGAAGAGAGGGGGTGGGGCCAGACACAAATCACGGGATACACACAGCACACATACCACACACACACAGCACACACACAGGCACACACACACACACACAGCCTTGCCACGACAGCACAACACACACACACAGCATACACACACACCACACACACAATTCACACATACACGACATTCACCACATTCACAAATACAACACACGATACCACAGCACCACACGACACACACACACACACTACACACCCACACACACACACACACACCACACACCACGCACACACCCAACCACAGCAGCACGACGCACACACACACAACACACACACACACACAGCACACGTGACACACACACACACATTACCAACATTACACATACATACACACATAACACAACCATACACAGTCCAAGAAGCAACAGCACACGCACGACACATCACACACAGCACACACAGGCGCACCACACAACCACACACCACAAACACAACACACACATACACAGCATACATACATACATACATACACACATACACACGATACAGCACATTCACACTGGCGCATACACACATACACACATAGCACACTCACACATACATCACGACACACACACCAATGTTGTCGCCGGCCACAGCCCACAACACACATAGCAGGGCACACACACACACATACACACACGCGCACAGCACACACAGTACACACGCGCACACAACGCGTCAACATACACCACACATGCACACTGCGCAACCCGACACACACACACACCACGCACACACAGGCCAGGCAGCGCAGGGGCGCCCCTTCGCAACACACACGACACAACACGCATACAGCACATACACACACCCACACACAACAGCACACACACACAGCACACACACACACAGCACACATACAACAATACACACATACACCACATTCACACATACATACACATAAGCATACACATACATACACATACACACACCACTACACACGCGCGCGCACACACACACACAACACACACACGCGCGCACAGACGACACACATACACACGCGCACGAACACGCCACAACATACAACGCCACACATGCACAACTCACACGCGCGCAACACACACAGCATCACACAGCAACACACCACACACACACACAGCCACAACACACACAACAGCACACACCACGCATATACACACATGCACACATACATCACTTACACACATTCACACATAACATTACACTACAGCACACACACAGAGAAGAAGCCCCGAACATACACAACGCCACGCACGCACCAACGACAACGCACACACCGGCACAAACGATATTAAAATATATACTATATATATATATAACTATATATATATAACAAACCACACACCTCACATACGCACTATACGCGCGCACGACCGCAGCTGCTCCACGCACCAACACGAACCGCAGCGTAAGGTCACGCACGCGCGCACATGCTCAACGCACCACGATGCATGTAGTATAAACACCGTATACCGCTGCCATTATTTTTAATGACACTTACATGCTAAACGCCCCCAAACACCTATTTCGTGGCTTTATAATTAGACACACCAATCTGTAACAATTCCGCCGCCATCCCACAAAGAGGAGAGCACCACATACCAAGTATCATGAGGTAAGGTTTTTCCTTATTTATAATCGAGGCAAACTCAATTATGACGTATTGGTGCCTGTTGGAATTTGTTGTTTTGGTAATCCTTATAAGAGACGCGCGTACATCTTTTGTTTGACACACGCGTCGCGTGTGACATGATATTATATATATTCGCACACGAATGCATGAACACGCGAAAAGCAAATGTGTAAGTTATGTTTTACTGCGGCCGTTTATTTCTGTTGTGTGGTAGTATGCTCGTAGCGCACCGCATTTTACGGAGTCACCCCATCAGCAAAACACACGAAACCATCAGGAAAAGCAGACACATCTAGATGGAGATCGATAGATGAGGGTAGAGAAAGGTTTGTTTATTAAACATCGAGAACAACAGAATACCACGCGCGAGGAAAATTTGCACGACATGAGAATGAAGGTTGGTTAAACGTACCGCCGGTTCGAATTCTAAGAAAACGATTAGAAAAATATATACGGGAGGAGAATGCGCTATAGATTCTGGAAAAATAGTATAGATATGATTGTTACAGACTAGCGATAAAATTCGCCGACAAATATTATTAACATGTGAGGCAGTGCCGCATGACAACCTAACACGGTGCAAGCACGCACACGCACACGAGCGCGGCAACACCCATACTATACCGCATCGGCACGCACACGCACGTAAGCTCTAACTGACATATAGCATGCCAAACACGCACGCACACGGCGCACGGAACGCACGCGCACGCACGTTGCAGACTCACAAGCACAAAAGCAGGCACGGTGCTGCTTATAATGCAATGATAATTGTTGCTAAACTACCAAATCACCCATTACATTTGTGTGGTTAATGTCTTAGACCACTAGCTGTAAAATTGCGCTACATACATTATATGATGTAGGGAGTTAATTTGATTATACTTTGTAAATTCAATCACAGTGAGGTTTATTGGCTAACATTAATTGATTTATCAGCGTGTTGGCAGCTAGTATCTCGCGAGGCCTCCACTGCATCTAACGAGTCAACCCCATCGTTAGGAAGAATAATACAGTCGTTGACGGCGCGTGAAAAATCTGAATGAAGAACGATCGCTGAGTAAGCAAAGATCAGTAGTAGTTCACATAATGGTTCGCGGTAACACCCGTACAGACATAATATAGACAACTAATAAGCGAGATGCATTTGCTTTGAACGGTACGGCGGTACAGTTTTACTTGCCGACCAGGGGCAGCTAGTTTGTCTAAGAGGCAGAGAATATCAGTAGCGGTATGTTTGTACACCGGCTGAAATCGTAAATCAACGGAACCGTCACCCTTTAATCGAGATATTTTTGTGTGTGCACGTGAAAATCTAATAGCCTGCGGTCATTTGGACCGTGCCCCACACCACTAGACTGGAGGAGATATCTGCTCTGTAATGCTGCAGAGACAGAGTAAGTATAGGAATAAGAAAGAAATTTGTTAGCATGGAGCCTGATACTTTGGCTGGGCATCTTAAAACATGTGTAAAGACGTTAAACTTCACATGTTGAAATGTTTAATAGAAAATGGATAACATGGTGCATGCTTTATACAGCACGGACGCTAACGGCACCACACACGTGCAGTTGTCCAACCAGGTGGCAGCATGCTGTCAATAGCAGGACTAAGTCTTGGTGTAAGTTCACACAGAAAATAGTGGTGATACCATGGCTGTGAACTACGACACACGCAGCACACTCATGGTCACTCATGCACTGCATCATCATGAACAATTCACGTGACGCAGCGTACGCAATCAACAGACAGCACACACACAACAACCACACACACACACACCACACACACACAACACCGAGCACACACACAACGCACGTACGCTGCTAATACACGCACCACGAACGCGTAGCAGGCACGCAACCATGCACGCACGCACACGTCACAATGCAGACAGCGCACGGACGCACAGACACGCAACCCATGCTCGCACGCACGGCAGACTGCACGTACGACAGACATACGGCAGCGCGCACGCACCACACGCCGAGCACGCACGAACACCAGCACACATGCAGGACACCCATAAACACACGCAGAAATACGCAGCACATACACCCTTGTAGGTAGTCACAAACACATATCTTGTCATGTATTATTGAGAGATTTTGCTAGACTCTCTAAACACCCCATGTTTCTGTTCTATCATGTATTTCGATATCTATCTGTAACAATTGTGCGCGAAATACGTTAGATTACTAGTTTGATATAACTCAGAATTACGTAGATTAAATAGTTTAGGAGTACTATTTTATTTATCTGACGTAAATTTAATCACAGTATACTGCTGACCGTATGTATTTAATTTCTAGGCTTGTATCACAGTCACCGCATCTACGAGTCACCCCAGCAGAAAAATAATGATAACCATGGAATGAAAAGACTACAGTATGCAGCATAAACGGATAGATGAGAAACGAGAAAGGTAGCGTATCCGGCAAAAGGATAAACATTATGCAGGATTAAAGCAAATGGGCTTAACGTAATAAAAATGCAATAAGAACAGTATTACAAAGAGTATACGCCTATTATTAATTCTAGAATGTAGTATAAGTATTTTGCTTACAGTTAGTATAAATGTCAGGATCAATTTAGTTATAATATGATTGTACAAATGAGCAGTGTTTTTAAGAAAGTTGTTTTCACTGATTTTCCGCTCAGCTGTTTGTGGTAAATAACGGACTCATACGATTTACTTGCACCGGCGAATTTTATCGGCAGGGCTGGCGCCTTAGCAAGACGCTCTATTGTTCTACACAGGATATTGGAATAGGTTATCTAATTTTGATGACAATGTTAAGTAGTAATTTCAATTCATTATCACTAACGAAATTAACGCTGTAGTCACAGTTTCGCCCAGGCAACTTATCATGCGCCTGTTCTCCACATTCTGAAGTGAATATTGCCTCAAGCTTTCTCACCCATGTGGCAGAATTGTCAAGGCCAACATAGCTTTATGTACATAGTATAATTTGTAGGCACGACTAAAGTCTAAAGTATTTTGCATCATTACCGTTTACTCGAGATATTTCTGTTTGTCAGGAGAAGATCCGTAGCCTGGCGGCAGGGGACCGCTCATCACCAATTATGCGGAAAACGGCAGACGTCTGTTTCAAACGCTGTTGAACAGAGTAAGTATAGATATCATATAAGCAAAATTAAATGAGTTAGCATTGTGCAGCGAAATTCGGCTGCATGTTAAGCATTGTGTGAAACGTTTAAACAATTAGGACGTGAATGTGAGGAGAAGGTTAATGATCAGAAATAGGATTGGACTTGGTGCTTGCTCTAATATCACATGCACGATTAACCACGCTGAGTGGACTTGTCACCAGGTGGCAGCAGCTGTCAATAGCAGAATGTGATGCGTAGTAAAGTTTGACAACAGAAAATATGTGATCCAGTATGTTGAAACTGCGCGAGCACTGACGACGCACGCAGCACACGCGCACATCACTGGCAATGCACACGCACGCACGAAAGTACTGCATCGTCCGGCATCCAACGCACAACGCACGCACGCAGACGCCTGCGCACAGCGTGAAAATATACGCATGACGCATAGCACGCATCGTGGCGGCCATAGCTGACTCATACATAGACGCACACGCACAACGGCTGATGCAGCAGGACGGCCACCCACCTTCCCACGCACCACGAAAGGTATTCCCCCACGCAAGTGCAGAGCAGGCATACCCACGTGCGCAAGGAAGCATATG
>NW_014581821.1:0-1610 GCF_000485595.1 Priapulus caudatus
ATCGGGTGTAGTGTGTGTGGTGTTTCACTGTGTGGTTGTGTGTGTGGTTGCTGTGTGGTTGTGCTGTGTGTGTGCGCGCGGCGCGCTGTGGGCGATTGACTGGCCTTGTTCTAATCTATAACTCGCACGGACTGCCCGCCTGTCGTGCCCTTCTCTTCTCCCAGCTCGCTCTCTCTCTCTCTCTCTTTCTGCTGCTCTCCCTCTCTCTTATCTCTCTCTCTCTCCCGTTCTCTCTCTGCTTTCTTCTTCTCTTTTCTCTCTCTCTCTCTCTCCTTTCCTTCCCTCTCTCTCTGCCTCCTTCTCTCTCTCTCTCTCCTCTCTCTCTCTCTCCTGCTCGCCCCTCTCGGTCTCTCTCTCTCTCCTTCCTCCGTATAAGTAATGATGATATATAATACTACGTCATATATATGTGTGTGTGAGTGTGTGTGCGTGTGTGTGTGCTGGTGTGTGTGTTGTGTGGTGTGTGTGTGCCCGCCCTCCCTTGTGATGTGTGCTGTGGGTGTGTGTGCCGCACCGGTCGGTGCGGCCGCCCTGCACGCTCGGTTTTGGTGGTCTGTGTGTTTTAGGTCCTATGTTGGTGCATATAGCTCGGTGTGTCTTGTATGTGTTGTGTGTGTGTGTGTGCTGGTGTGTGTGTGTGTGTGTGACACACACACACACACACATACAAACACACAGCTATATACACATACAACTATACACACACTTTCTACGCACACTTTCTCTCCCGCACACACGCACGCACGCACGCACACGCACGCACGCACGCACGCACGCACGCACACACACACACACACACACACACACACAAGCCTATATAATATACTCTAATAGTTTTGCCAGATTTATAGCCATATATAGTCTATAATAATATATGGTGATTGTTATTTGTTATCTTGCGACTGTAATTCCTAAATTACACTATCACATTTAAGCTCCAAAAACGTTTTGTGATAAGTTGTAGGAACTTGGTATGGGTTTCTCCAATTTCCCAGAACGTGAAATAACGTTGCAAAAACGTTGCCGCATCGTTGCCATAACGGTAAAATGACGGTTTGGCAAGATTTCAGCTTCGATATTGATCAGCAGAGGAGCCATGCGCGTGTTCAGGCAAGCTACCAAGAAGGTATTTTTTTCAAACAAAAAATCACGTGTAGGATTTCGGTGTAGGATAGGGTTAGCTTGGCTAGATAATTAAATTTTAAAAGTTGTAATTGTTGTTGTAAACTGTAATTTTGTTCCGTA
Source organism: Priapulus caudatus (assembly GCF_000485595.1). Lineage (NCBI taxonomy): Eukaryota > Metazoa > Priapulida > Priapulimorpha > Priapulimorphida > Priapulidae > Priapulus > Priapulus caudatus. Next base: position 1,246 of record NW_014581821.1, read on the forward strand.
ATTTATTACGTTCATTTTCGGGTTACCTAACTAATACCTAAGCTTAGAGCTACAGTATTACTTAATATTATTTAGGGGAAATTTGGGGGCAGTTTCCACCTGAGAACAATATATTCAATATGTGCAATATATACAATATATTATATACAATATGTATATATTGTTCTCAGGTTCCCACCAGAGGTTATATGCACGAACATTTTCAAGAATCCAAACTCAAATAATTTACCTATAAAACTTACAAAAAAATAATATACTGCTTCAGTGCTTGGGATCTTAGACGTAGTTAGAATAATATACGTATACATATATATATATATATTTATATATATATATATATATATATATATATATAGTATATATTA
>NW_014581821.1:2786-3307 GCF_000485595.1 Priapulus caudatus
ACACACGACACACACACACACACACACACACACACACACACACACACACACACACACACACACACACACACACACACACACACACACACACAGCTATATATAATAAGGAGCACGTAAACAACTGTAAGGTGTTCTGCTGCCGATGGCCTGCATCTGTCTTTCTGTGTGTGGGTGCGCGTGCGTGTTTGGGTATGTGCATGTATGTGCATGTATGTGTGAGGGTTGGTGTGTGCGTATGCGTGCGTGCGTGCGTGAGTGTGTGCGTGCGTGCGCGGGTGTGCGTGCGTCTGTACTTACCCTGCCTTTACGCGGACTCACGTCCACCTCGTTGGGCGAGTAACCTCCCGTCATGGCTCACACACACACACTCTCTCTCTCTCTCGTATCTGCGTAAAACAACAAAATCAAACATTACTTTAAATAAAAATGCGTAGTGGAGGCCTAGACCGTCTCTACGGGACGCAGATCCACCGCTACTACCCCCGCGTGTGTAGCGGAGGCATGGGCCGTCTCTACGGCAC
>NW_014581821.1:4443-4712 GCF_000485595.1 Priapulus caudatus
AGAGAGAGAGAGAGAGAGAGAGAGAGAGAGAGATGCGCGCGAACAACCATTAGCTGACATTTCCCTCGGGATAACAGCCTCTTCTCTGACTTCAGCTCAAATAAAAGTCAGCTACTCCTCTCTGAGACTCTCCCATCATCCAACCCCAACTCTCACACAGCCGATACACGGTCCGCAGAGAGAGAGAGAGAGAGAGAGAGAGAGAGAGAGAGAGAGAGAGAGAGAGAGAGAGAGAGAGAGAGAGAGGAGGAGGAGAGAGAGAGAGAGAG
>NW_014581821.1:8914-9537 GCF_000485595.1 Priapulus caudatus
TCCCCCGCGTGTGTAGCGGAGGCATGGACCGTCTCTATGGGACGCAGATCCACCGCTACTACCCCGCGTGTGTAGCGGAGGCATGGACCGTCTCTACGGGACGCAGATCCACCGCTACTACCCCCGCGTGTGTAGCGGAGGCATGGACCGTCTCTACGGAACGCAGATCCACCGCTACTACCCCGCGTGGGTTCGGCGAGCTTATCACTCGATGTTATTTAGATATAAAGTCAACAATGAGAAGAAGCGTACATTTACATCTGTTTCCGAGATGCTGCTGCAAGAAGATTTCAATCGCTTAATCCTAGATCAATTTCTGCTCGCGGTCTTAATCAGAAAAAACACGGTGCGCCTGTCGCAAAATATCTTGATTTCTCGATGATAGTCTATATTTCAATCTGGGTGCCATGCATATAGGGTACCATGCCAGCAGGGCTGCTGAAGCGCTGAGCAAGCTTTTTAGATCACAACATCAAAACACATCTCAGCTACGCATAGATTCAATATTAGCACGCATACACGCACGCACGCTCGTTCGCATACAAACACTCGCGCATGCATGCACGCTCGCGCGCACGCACGCACGCTCACACGCACACACGCACGGTTCGCTGGGCATATAT
>NW_014581822.1:0-2022 GCF_000485595.1 Priapulus caudatus
AGGATGCATGAGTATGCTTACTATATCCTCCGCCTCCCAGCGTATACTCCGCATATGACGGCATTAGCAGCATACTTGGCATACTCTGAGTACCTGTTATACTGATTTATTCACAGCACTATCAGTGCGTAACCAATACATCCTAGTATTGTGTGAGCAGCCGCGTGCGTGCTTTGGTCTTGTCTATGACAAAACTTATCGATTTCACTCTCCAATAGCGTCTCTATTATAGCAATATAGTTTCGGACAGTGTGAACCGCAACATAGCGCACACTGCAGTCTAGTTAACATCATTAGCATTTATCGTGTGTCGATGCCTCACCTTTATTACCTTGCATCCGTCGTTGGTCTGAAGCTGACTGAGAAATAAATCGCGTCTCCTTTGCTAGGGGCTGCAGCACACGCCACACGTTGACGGTTTCCATGCTCTCTGTATGGTTGTTAGAATATCCGGTGAATTCGGTCCGCGACGGGTTACGAACCACATGCCAGAGTCCTGGAGTACAGCGCATGGACGGGATCACGGCCGAGCACGGCAGTCACAACAGAGCCGTAAACAACAAGCAATATTCATACATGCGTAAATGCGTAATTTTTATTGCTCGGTTCTGATGCAGTAATTATAGACATCGACGATGGCATGATCACACACAACCACTATGGGGAAGCGTTCATGACAGCAATATACATCTAGTAATTTATTAGTAATGGAAGGGCTGCATTCTCTGATACAGTGATGCATATCTCGAAACGTAAAAAATGCGTTTATTGATATTCGCACATGTACGACGATATATGGATGGCGCACGCGCGCGACAATAATTAACCTTTCCAATGACCTTCTTTAGGTATATTGATGGAGTACTGCTTTGTAGGTTCGTTATCATCACCGACAATGCACGGGATACACTCGATCCATCAGCGAAGCTCGTTGTTTGTACATAGCGGCGTGCGTGCGGTATACAATTGTGTATTGCAGAGGAGCATTTGAACGGCATTTACAGGAAATTATTGGCAATAATAGGCGAAGGAGAGTAGAGAAACATTAAGACTTTGGTAGTAAATAAATTTTGTGTCTTTTTGCTATCATTTTACTATTGAAACGTTCCAAGTGCCTGTGGCTACGGCGGCTTGGCAGGACAGATGTGACGTCACGCGCGAGTAATCGCCCACAGCATTTGTTATTAAAGCGCGGTAATTTCGCATATGTTAACCCATGTAACAACATTACTGCGTGAGGATTCTGACAGATTATTTGAAATACTAGAAGAATATGAATACATCTGTGATATATTCAAGTGTGACCGGGCTATTTTGGCATTTAAAAGCTCGACACAAATCCTTTAAATAATAAAAGGAAGCACAATATCGCTTCTTAACATCAGGATTCGCAAACAACGCAAAATGAAATGATGTGCACTTCTTTAGGCGGTTCTTCGGCGCCAAGAGAGGAAGTCCGACCTTCTCATCTCGATCGCGACAATGAGGAATAAAATTATTACAATTCTTCTTCGCCGTTGGTCGGCGTTAGTGTCGCGCATGGAAAACGAAATATATTATTCGCATATAATTTTGCTGAAAATATACACCTGCAGTGATCACATACTCCGTAGTATTTAGATATAATAAATGTTGAATCAAGTCACTGACTTCACTATACTATTTTTAAACCGGAAAATCTTCTAATCCCCCATAAATTGAGCGATAGATTGTAGGAGCAAACGGTCGACCGCGTATCTCTACCATCTGCTCAAAGAGTTTGTAGGTAAATACCTATATATCATCTATTATGTATTTAAAACGGGGAGAGAGATATATCATAGGTACGAGTTCGATTTTATGAGAGATGCGCAATGCATTGATTGGGGGCCGGCTGTAGTGTCGCGCATGAGAAACGAAATATGTTCACATGTAATTTTGCTGAAAATATACATACATAAAGTATGTAAATTAAAATAGAGAGAGAGAGAGAGAGAGAGAGAGAGAGAGAGAGAGAGAGAGAGAGAGAGAGAGAGAGAGAGA
>NW_014581823.1:0-339 GCF_000485595.1 Priapulus caudatus
GTATGTGTGCGTGTGTGTGTGTGTGTGTGTGTGTGTGTGTGTGTGTGTGTGTGTGTGTGTGTGTGTGTGTCTGTGTCTGAAGTACAGTTGTCAGAAACACCATAAATAGTTATGACTATCATTAAAATAGCTTAAAGTCTAATCTATAAAATGGCATAACCTTTGCACGAAATGCCACGTCAATAGTTAAGACATTTTAGGTCTATGATGTTATTACTACTTGTGATGTTTTTGACCTGACTACTGGCTTACGACCTTCTCATTCCATATAGTACTAGACAGAGGGCACTCACGGAGAGTGCATACCTCCGCGAGCATGTAACATGTATGTGCTCGCTG
>NW_014581823.1:4624-9529 GCF_000485595.1 Priapulus caudatus
AGAGAGAGAGAGAGAGAGAGAGAGAGAGAGAAAGAGAGAGAAATAACATTATGAGAAGCATATGTTTAAAAACACTAGTTCGAAACCCAACTTAATAGGTAGGCAGACAGCCGCATGCAACCTCTCATGTAGATGCGTTTCCAGACTCCCATACAGGTAGCGTTTGTATTTTATATTTACGCCCTGGGTTGTCTGAAATATTTAGTTTGGAGTAACTGGCGGCGTTTAGGATTGTGCAATACTCCCAGAATCGAATCACTGCTATAACGGTTCCATTTAAAATCAATTACAATAAGAAATACGGCTGCTACCATGTTTTCTACCCAACCCGAATTTGTAAACGTATTCATAGTATCAGGAGTGAACAATCAACGATTGAAGATTATTCCCCCTCTCCCACAAATAGTATATAATAACTGCAGCATAGAAAAGCACTCGCCAGAAACCCGTATTAGTCCAGCCATCATGTAGATACTAGTTTAACTAGGCCATGGTGTCACTTTCCGATGTGCTCCTACATCATCAGAGGATGAATTCATGTAGAATAAAGGATGTGTATATTCGCAGAACTAAGGAAGGATATTCATCAGATGTTTACTTTCCTCTTATCGACAATGGCAATGACAACCTTAATATAGCCTAGCTGGTCAAACGTATACGCACGCCCGACGGACGGACGGACGGATGCATGGATGAATGGATGGATAGACGGAGGGAGGGACGAACGGACGGATGTATGGATGGACAGACGGAGGGAGGGAGGAACGAACGGACGGACGGACGCACGCACGCACGCACGTACGCACGCACGCACGCACGAGCGCAGAAAACAACACAACGACTAGCATCAGTGACACAAGTAGACAAAGATGTATGTATGTATGTATGTATGTATGATGTATGTAATGTAGTATGGATGTATGTATGTATGATATTTATGTATGTAATGTATAGAATTAATGTAAGTGTGTGAGTGTACAGTGGCTGGGTGTGGGTGTGTGGTGATGGGTGACAACAGCCGCGATGTGAAGTGGTGTGTGTGATGTGTGTGATGTGTGTGAGAGCACGCTGTGGTCGATGTATGAGTGTGTGTGTGTTGGAGTTGTATGTGGTAAGTGTGTGTGGGTGTTGTATGTGTTGAGTGTGTTGGTACTGTTGTGTGTGTGTGATGCCCAACTGTGGGCTGTATGTGTGTATGATGTATGTATGTTATTATATTATTAGTATCTATGATTGGTATGGTATGTAATGTATTCGTTATGAATCTATGATAATGCTCAGTACTACGTAATTAAATGCTATAGTATGTACTTATAAGTTATGCTATAGGTATGATATAAGTATGCTATGAAAAACCAGGAAACTGTTATAGTAATGACTAGTCATATGTAATGTACTAGTAGATAATGTTATGTAATACAGAATATGATAAATGTACAATGCTTGTGATGTATGTATGTATGTAAGTATTCATGTATGTATGTAGGTATGGGTATCAGTATGTAATGTATGTATTAAATGCTAATGTACTGTATGTAGTGTGTAAACCACATGTAATTAATACTGTATGTATGAATATGTATTATGGTAATGGAATATGGTATGTTCAAATGACTATGTATGTATGTATGTATGTATGTATGTATGATGTATGTATTGTTATGTGCAGGGTGTAAATGTCATGATATGCATGTCATGGTATGCAATAATGTATGCTATGTAATGTATGTATGTATGTATGTATGTATGGTATGTATGTATATGGATGTACGAATATGTAGTCGTATGAGATACGCAATATGAGATATGTAGCGGTGCTATGCTATGTATGTATGTATGAATATGTGATGCATATGTAAATGTAGTGTATGTAAACTAGTGAATATGTAATGTATGTATGTATGTATGTAGTATGTAGTGTAAACTATAGTAATGATTAAGTATGTATAGTACTGTATAGTATAAGAGTAACTGTATCATGTATGTAATGATGTACGGTGTAGTAATCGTTATTATGGTTATGTATGCTGATGTATGCTAGTCGTAGTATGGAATATGTAATGTATGTATGGTACTTGTTATGTATGATAGTAATGACTACTGTATGTATGTATGTATGTATGTATGTGAAAGGTATGTATAGTAAGGTAATGTATGTAAGAGTCGTAAATGTATGGTATGTAATGTATGTATGTATGTATGTATTATGTATGTGATGTATTAATGTAATGTATGTATGTAATGTATGTATTATGTAACTGTATGTATGATGTATAATATAGTATGTATGTATGGATAATGTAATGTATGATAAAGATGTAATATATGAAAAAATATATTATATATTGCTATGCTAGTAGTGCTATTAATGATATGTATGGAGACAGAACAAGTAATAGCTAGCTATAAGTACTCCCCTACTGGAGATAACCATCAATGATAGTATCAATTATGGTATATTCCATGTATGTGATGATGTTGGTAGTTGTAATCTAGTAAAGTGTACGTGTACCTAATAATGATTATGTAGTGTATGTACTTATGCAATTATGTATCGTATCTATGTATGACTAATGTAGTGTATTTATGTATGTATTATATGTATGTATGTATGTATTGTATGCTATGCTATGTAGTATGTATGTGTTCTTTTTATACCTGCTATGTAATTATGCATGCGATCGCATGCACGATCATGATATTGTAGTATGATATGAGGTAGCTTAGTGATAGTATGCTAGTATAGTGCGGCAGTGTGTGGTGGACCATGGTATCGAATATTATCAGTTCCGCGCAGATTCAACACGCTCGTGAGCCATTATGCGTTCGTTAGATGGGGGGAGTGCACGCCATCATCGCTTCGCACGAGTTCGATGTCGGCGTGCGAGGCGGGGAGGATGGATAGATGCGATGGGGGTTGGGGCGAATGGCCGTACGGGGGGATGCATGTGAAAGCCGAAAATGAGGATGGACCGGCACGAGGCGCGAAGAATGAGATGAGATATGATGGATGGATGTGAGGGCGATAGATGATGGATGGATAGATGAGATGGATGCATTGGATGATGGAGGGATCATGACATAGATGGGATGATGAGAGGATGGGAATAGGAGATCGCATGACGGAGGAAGATAGGAAGTGAATGAAAATCGAAGGAAAACAAACAAGGTGACGGCAGGCGAATGCATGATGGGAGCACAAATAAGGGGAGCGCGCCGCGATGCACGAACAATGGGAATAGACATGATGGCCTGAATAGAGCATGAATGGCCGAATGATGCTAGAAAAGGATGCGTGGATGGTTTTAAATGGGACCATGGTGGTCGCTGGCTGAAACAGAACTGGCTGAAGCCTAGGCCCCAATAGCGATGTGGAGTTCAATATATACAAGAGCGCAACATGATGAGCCCACCACATGGATAGCGTAAATTCTTTAGAATCGCCATAATCAGAACGAAAACGCGACTCTCACGGCAAAACGCATGGAAATGATGAGCAGGTCACTCGGATGCGAATAATCTAGATTACATATGCAGGTCTGATTACTTCGTACACCCCCCAACCCACCACAAATACTGCGCTCAATGTGGTTCCACAGCCCTGACTCTAGTACAATAATGTGGTCATCGTTCAATCAATTTCTACCTTGGCGGAAACGACACGACAGTGCATCGAATGTTCACCATGAATTTTTTGAAGTGACGATGCGCGTTAACCGCACCTAACACTTCACGCTTCAACGTCCTTCTTCAGGTGCCGACCCAACGCAGACTCACAAGAAAACGCTGATCAAAAACACACTGCATCAATTCACAGCACTTAAATCAGAAACTATAAGCAAAACACATGGTACATTTATGTAAATGTCAGCCTAGCTCTGGTCAATTTATTAAACTCCTTAATATTAAATCACACGTCTTCTTCATGGAATGCAACGACGCTCCTCCTTCTAGCTCACGGTATATGTGGCTGCCAAACAGCCTGCACCACTGAATGGCACCCATACATAAAATAAATACCCCAAAGCAAAATATATGACACGGCGAAAACCTTGACCAACACTGTGCAAACAGAAACATCCAACCCTGTATTTACAATTAACGCTCCCAACCCACAAGCATCGCCCAAGAAGCACACGTCCGCATCGAAGCGCACCTCACACACTTCCGGACACACCGCAGTAGCACCGAAGTCACCCCGACCAACACATACAGGACACGCACAACAGCCAACACAGCACACACCAACACAGCCACAACAGCACACACACACATCCACAAACACACACCGCACACACGACGAACATTCACCTACTACACCACGCGACACGCAAAACGACTAATTCATGCGCACGCAATACCTGCAGCATAACGCACCGGCCAGCTACCGAACCACACACAACACACGCACAACAAACACACACACCCACAGCAAATACACCAAACCACACACGACACACACACACAAACACACACACACAACCACACGCGGCTGGCGACGCACAATCTACTTCATAAAATGTGAAAATAACAGAGATCTTGGTACTATACTTAGGCACCCAGGGATATAACAGCATGTATTATGTTGTAATTGTCCCGATGGGCAAGACATTCTTGGTGCCGATGGCTCACGCGATTGAGAGGCCACAGGAACGAGGTGCAACCGGCACCCTGTGAATCTTGGGCCGTAAGAAAGCTACACAACGATGTAGGAAAAAACACTTCCCGGTAGAGGAGTTGCTAACAATTAAGACCGACGTGAGAACAAAGACAGTAACAGTCACATCGTTAGTGGCATTCTCCGATCATAGATAGGAAAGGCAGTTGCAGTGGCAACCTATACGTAGGCTACTTTAGACTATAAGTTCACTTTGGAAACAGAATTTCCTGCCTCCGTTTGTGTAT
>NW_014581824.1:0-5756 GCF_000485595.1 Priapulus caudatus
TGCAGGCAACTGATCCAACATGTCTGCTTACGTGCAGGCAACTGATCCAACATGTCTGCTTACGTGCAGGCAACTGATCCAACATGTCTGCTTACGCGCATGTACCTAACCACTGACGATTATTTATACTATAGCTTCTTTCTACCATCACTACTCATACATGATTGATGCACTAATTGAAAAACTGGCGAATTAAAAATAATTACATATGCATAATATAATTACATAATCATATATTAAAAATAATTACGAAAATAGTTCAATAATGAGATTCGTGTACGAGATAAATCACCTACTGTTACGGAGGTAATTTTAATAAGATGAAATGCCTCGGAAGTAAAAACTTTCGGAAGAGATGGATAAACTTTAATTTATAATGGGGACGAAAACAAAGGCACGCGCGCACACGCCTTCAGCCGAATGCACTCGCCAACATGCGCGGAAGCTGACTCTACCAGACCATCCATCATTAAAACCCGCGCATCCTTGCTGCAACAAGTTCGCGGTACTACAGGATATCGTCGTCACGTCACACCTATTACAAAACTAACAGGGTTTTGATGCGCCTCATTATTTCCGCGCAAGAGCTATCTTACACAGATACGAAACAAGCTGTTTTCTAGGCCTAAACTAACCCGACCAGGCCGCAAGAATAGCGTCAATATACACCTCAATTACAATATGTCTCGCCGATGTATGCCCTTCTCTTGAAGCTAGATCAGCATTGAACTCAAAATCGTGGTCGGCAGAAACTTTCACGAAGATGACGTGTAGGCTTACGATGGAGCCAGGTTAGGCGATCGATGATTGCGAGTGAAGCCCTGCTCGCGTGGTGTGTGACGTGCGACGAGTGTGCAGGGGGGAGACGTGCCTCCATCGCCTGATCGCGTTAATCATCTCACAACCCTCCTCTACCCCCGCCTCGGCACGGCCGTCGCCACATTTTCTAATGATGGCACCCTATTAACTTCACGTCAGCAAGGAGAAAGGGTTATATACATATATGTATATATATATATATATATATATAGCTAGCTGGAGTACTATGAGTATATATAGTATATATGTAGTCCACTATGTATACTAATAGCAGAGGTCGGGAGGTGAGACGGACTGACAGACCAGAAGACAAGGCAGGCAGGCAGGCAGGCGCGAGGCGGCAGATAGATACGGATAAAGGTGGGAACAGAGAGAGGGGCGCAGGTCGCTCGCCTCGCAGAACGACAGCGCAAACAGTCGTTGGACGTGAGGATTCAGCAGCGGCACCTTTTCAAATCGTCCTATACACCAACACCACGAAAACAAAGCGAGCGCAACGCGCACCGGCACATACACACACACAGCGCGCGCGCACGCGCCGCGCGACCGCCGCACTCGACCACTTCCTATAACTACCCCAGTGGGTGCAGCCGATCGTTAGGCAAGCCACCCTGGGGCATGAGGCGAGTCACAATTATCGTCATCACAGCGCTAAGAGCACTAACCCAGATGGACCCGCGTATAGCTAACCATTATACTGCGTGTAACCGTCTCATCTGCCTACTTCCCTAACCGCGGAATCACAATCACGCAAACCGCATGCCTGGCGTGTACAATACATGCCTAGTAATGCTGCGGGCTACTCGAACAGGTCGACACCCGGTCTACTGGCATCATACCGCCCCGCTATAACATCGAAGTGAGACAGATCGCGCTTAGAAGCTGACTATAGGACCGACAGTCCCCTCACTCTGTCCCTGACAAAGACGCTGGCAGATTGATGCAACCTGTTCCGACCCACTGAAACGAGGCGGCCCTCTGACAGTCTAGTCAGGTACAGGCTGAAACATGGCGGGGCCGGCCGTTGGACGCTGACCGACGGCGTACGCCGATGCGGGCCAAACGCGACCTCTACCTCCACACACCTCTCGCCACTACCACCCCTCACCACCACGGGTACAGCAGCAGCAGCAGCAGCAAGCGGATACTCACCGTGATGCTGCCGCCACCTAACGCCACGATCTGCATGTTGCCCACGCGCTAACACCACCGGACTGAAAAACAGTGGTGGCACATGCAGAATGCAGCGGCAAGGCACGCCCAGTTTCGCCAACAACGAACCCGGTTCGCCCCACTCGCAAGCCAGGCTGCACAAGCGAGAGAGTGAGACAACGGCCCGAGCTGCATGTGTGGTCGGGTCTATCGAGTGTACAGCCACCGAGACACAAGCACTGCGAGACCGGCAGCACGCAACACCCCATCCGCGCTCCAGCATGACACAGATAACCGCCGTGAGACGGATTATATCACGCGCAACGTAGCACACACGCGCGCGCACGAACGCAGCACCGCACGCACACAGACACTGGCGCGCAGTCTGTGGCCGCGCATAATAAATAGGGCTAGTCTGGTAACTCGCACGCTAGAGCCTGGCCTAGCGGACCTGTGGCACTGAACACCCCCTCGAGCTCAAGGCGGGGGCTCAGCGTTACGACCGTCAATCATTATAGTAAGCAATTCAGAGGCCCGTATAAAATCAATGCTTCTTTATCACGCTCTTGATAGTGAGCTTCCTAGATTGGCTAACACCTGAATTCTTGCCTCAGACCTTGGCAGAAACTGATGCAGGTGTGAGCCCGCTGAGGTCTGCTAAGGAGCGGGTGGGACACACTGGAGCCCGGCGATTTTTCGTCGCGCGTCTATTCTTCCCCAGGAGCCGGCCGGCCTGATATAGATATTTGAACCACCCGCCCGGACGTGCAGAACTCGCCTAGGTGTGGCCGCCGCGGTCTGCGATTGAGACAGAAAGAGCCGGGCACGATGTGTACAAGTTCATCCGCGCGAATCCAGGCGATGCCTCGAAGAACATCGCACGAGAGCTCGCCCCGCGCGCTAACCGCAGTTCCGCGTAGATGTGTCCGCCACCACGAGCATCAGCAGCTCAGTCGGCCGGGCTCGAGCCGCACGAACAAATCGATCTAGTGTGTCCACGCTCTGGCTAACGAACGTGCTAACATCTCTTCGGCCGTCTCTCCGCCTCCGGACTCCAACACTACTCATACTTCACTCCACTAAAGCAACACGCGATTACATACGAGCGACTTGAAAGAGAGCCGCTTATAGAACTTCTGCAGCAGAGGAGCACTCCGCCTCGTGACTAGACTCCCTCGCCCCTGCCTCACTGAGCAGTGGAGTAGCCACGATCAGACATCTCAGGGGGGGGGGGCTGCGAAGGTTGTGTGGAGCATGGTTTATGAACTTCGAAGACAGTCCTGCTGGTTTACAAATAAGGGTATCGCCTCAAATCTGAAATCTTTGAGGCGGGGGCCGACGCCCCCGATCGCCCCCCTCCCGCTCTGCTACGGGCCACTGCCAGCGTAGTAGATATGAGGTATGTAGGCTGATTCATATCGCTTGCGACCACGCCCGCCCCCCGCGCCGCCCGCGGGCCGCAGGCGCGCCGGGCGCGGCGCGGCCCTCCGACAACCGGGCTCACACGCTAAGGCCGCCCCGCGCCGGCGGCGCAGCCACGTGCAGCGAACCACGGAGTATGAACGCAGCGGGCAGCGCGACACACAACACCACACCACACACACAGCACCACCACAGCACCACAGCACACACACACACACACCACACACACACACCCACACACAACGTGATGTAGAGCCCGGAGACACACACAGGGCGCGCGGAAAGCAGAGCCGAGAGGAGGCGGAGAGAGTGAAGAGGACGTCGGAAAAGGGCCCGAACACGGGGCAGCGAACGCGACACACGAGAAGACGACCGAGCGAAACGCTGCGGGCAACGACTGCACAGCCGGAGCACCACGCAGCACAGAGACACACACGCACGCGACAGCAAGGCACGACACGCCAGCACACAGCCACACAGGTTGCAGGTATTGGATACGAACCAACCAAACGCAGCACAAGGCGCAACAAACGGTCGATCGAGACGAGGTGGAAGGAAGAGCGGACGAATGGGAGCACACGAGACACCGCCACACACCCGGGGACACGCGGAACGAAACACAACGTATAAAAGTGAGAGACACGACGCACACACAACACGGCACGCCCGGCACGCAACCGGGAGCAACGGAAAACACACGTATCAGAGGGAGTGAGGACAAACCGGCATGGCGACAACGAGCGCGGCACCGCACGCACAGGTACGCGCAACCGCACGGACACGGCAGCAGAGCTTCAAGGCTCCAACCCCCTAAACCGGCCGTCGCCATGCGTAGGAGATAAACAACGTGCTGTGGAGTCGGCGCCATAACCACGACGAATGCAGGCCGTGGCTGAGGCCTGGCGGCATGCTTACTCATCCCTGTGCGCGAAAAGATCCCTCTCACGGGTTCTGCAACAGAGAGAGGGAGGTCGCAGCAACCACGTCGACCGGTTTACTCAGTGGACCCACCGGCGCAAAACGAGCGCCCCACCGCGGGCTGGAGGACAACCATCCGTACCAGAGCAGCGGGTCGAGGCGGCTATACATGTAAGTCAACGGTCGACTGCCTCCGGTGAGCTCACCACGCGCACGGGCAGACGGGTGGCGAGCGGCGCCCGGGCTTGGGGGCCCCGCGGGCCACGAGAGCGGGCATGGCTGCTCGGCTCGCACCCCCGACGCCGGCGGGCCCCGGCATCGGCGACAGCGCCTACGCACTGGTCTACACTTCCGACGAGTCAGCATCGTCGAGACCATTTTCCTTGCTATAAGTCATTCTTGTATTGTATGTCATCGTCTCAGATGCAAGTAGAACCCCATAAAAAACAGGAGATGCGTCCCTCTATAGGAAGAGAGGTCCGATATATCTCTATTAGCCGACAGTAGCTACCCTGGGTGGACTCCCGTGACGTACCTTCATCAAGCGCAAAGTGGAGTAATAGACCGATGCTGATCTCACGATAAGGAACTCTGCGATTCAGCTGGAACATCTGCATAAGTCATGCAGGAGTGGACCGTATTAGCGGAGAGTCTCGATCTCTATAGAGAGTCTCTATGTATCGGCGAGCTGGCTGTCGATATGCTTATCAGCGAGTGGACTAACACACGCACTCTCTGATCTCTATAGAGCGAGATCTAGATATCTCTATAAGAGATCCTAGTTATCCACAACCTGATATCAATTCATAGCATAGTTTAGACATTCCTAACATTCCGAGCTAGCAGAGAGAGATCGTCTCCCCACTGCGAGCGTCGCACGCCCACAGTACTTTCAGAAACAGAACTGCAGGCGGGATTCGAGCCATGAACACAGCGCACCACGGCACTTGAAACCCGTGCTCACAAAAATAAAATGTAAGAACGACGAATGTATTGTCACTTACCAAAAGTCTGCGTCTAGGACTGCTTTGCTGGCTACTGTGTTAGTCAACTTCGCTATCTGGTGTTTACACACCACATAAATAAATCAACATACTAACTGCGTCTTACTTCATGTCTTGTTTGTCGCACAGGGCGGGGCGTCGCGCGTGTAACTCTGTGTGCTCCTGGCAGATGGCGACCTCGGCCTTCGAGACCGCACACCCGGCATTCCTACGGGCTAACTCTACATCGCAGGCACCTGAATGGAGGGGCGAAAAGTAGAGTCAGTGACACATTGAAGGACGCGCGGCGGCTTGGTGAGTACAGGTAACGAGGTTTCGTCAGTCTTACAATCTTCTTTCTTTGAGACAGTTCCCGAGCGTGGGACGGCTCCGCCTGTCGATCACAGAGCGGACGGTGTGTGCATCGTCAGGCTGCCCGGGGCGGCGCGCCGGCGCAAGAAC
>NW_014581824.1:5781-8319 GCF_000485595.1 Priapulus caudatus
TTATAGTAGCAATTAAGAGCGTATAAATAATGCCTTCTTGATACGCTCTTGATAGTAGCTTAGATTGGGTAAACCTAATTTTGCTTCAGCTTGGCAGAACTGATGAGGTGTGGCCGCTGGTTGCTAAAGGGGTGGACACACTGGCCGATTTTTCGTGCGGTCTATTTTCGAGCCGGCCGGCTGATAATTATTTGAGCCGGCCGGCTGCAATCGCCTAGTGTGCCCGGGTCTGCGATTGAGCCGGCCGATTGTACAATTCATCAGCCAATCAGCGTGCTGAAAATCCACAGAGTCGCCCGGCTCAGCCGCGTAGTGTGTCCGCAGAGCTCAGACTCAGTCGGCCGGCTCGACCGCACGAAAAATCGACTAGTGTGTCCACCCCTGGCTAATACCCATGGCGACCACACCACGATGTCTGGCGTTTCCACCACGCTTATGGCGACCTTGGCGCGCTCTGGGCCCATTTTCCGTCGCCGTAGCAGCGCAGTAAGGACGCCACCCCGGTGTGACGGGGTATAACATCTCTCGGCGTTCGCGACTAACATATATATTATATAAGAACAATTACATAAGCGACTTGAAAGAGAGCCGCTTATAGAACTTCTGCAGTGTAACCATCCGCCTCATCTAGACTCCTGCCTCACTAGCAGTGGAGTAGCCACGATTAAATCTAAGGGGGGGGGGGGTGCAGGTTGTTGGCATGTTTTATCGACTTGAAACAGTCCTGCTGGCTACGCCACTGCTCACTAGTAGAATATAGGTATGTAGGTGATATATCCTGCACACGCTCACACGCACACGTGCAGAACCACGATTGAACGCACGCACGCACACACACACACACACGTGTATGTAGAGCCGAACACACACAAACACGCACGAACGCACACACAAACACGCACGCACGCACGCACACACGCACACACACACGCACGCACGCACACACGCACGCACACACGTGTATGTAGAACCACACACACACACAAACAACCACGTACGCACNGTGTGTGTGTCGTGTGTGTGTGTGTGTGTGTGTGTGTGTGTGTGTGTGTGTGCATGTGTGTGGTGGGTGGTGTGTGTGTGTGTGTGTGTGTGTGTGTGTGTGTGTGCATGTGTGATTGCGTGCGTGCGTGCGTACGTGCTTGCGTGCGTGCGTGCGTGAGTGTGTGTGTATATATGTATATATTACCATTACAACCAAATTGAGATCGCTACCTGATTACGTTTTAGCGAGTAGAATCGATAGACAAGCTTATAAGCCGCTTGCTTGTATCGGTAGCTCGGCTAACTATTTCGATCCGGTGCTACGACGCGTGCCACTCACTATTAGTCACTGCATAATACCGCACGCGCGCTGCTACCTGGCGCAAAATCATGTAATCAAAAGCAAGTCGGTTCGCAAGCATTCGTACGTCGGCGAGCGAGACGAGAAGCGCACCCGCTCGTCTGTGTTACTGTCAGCGCACACGCTATCATCACGTTATTCCGTGTAGGCGCGGCGTGCAGCTGGCGCGCCGTGTCGTGAATACGCCATGCTAATTGCGTTCGAACGCGTTGTTAAGACTTCATGAAGGCTTCGCGGCCAAGCGCTTGGGGTGGGTGAGGTAGGGTGGGGTGGAGTAGGGAGAGCGGGTAGGGTGGGGTGGGTGGGGTAGGGTGGGGTGGAGTAGGGGTGAGGGGTAGGGTGGGGTGGGGTGGGTGGTGGAAGGGTGGGGCAGGGTAGGGTCGGGTTCGGGTGGGGGTGATAGCGCGTGGCCAGCGGAAGCGCACATAAATGAAATGGCGCATCGGTCGCAGAATATCACCGTGCCAGCTTTACCGAACGCATCCACCTACGTGCGTGTGGCCGGTGAAGAAAAGGAAGAGTGGTGATATAGGGAAGAGAGAGCGAGGAGAGAGGGTGAGAGGTAAAGAGGAGGAAAGCAATAGAGAGCTAAAGAGAAATAAAGCGAGCGAGAGAGATGGGAGAACTATAGAGAGCTTAAAAGAGAGAGAGAGAGAGAGAGAGAGAGAGAGAAGAGAGAGAGAGAAAAAAGAGAGAGAGAGAGAGAGAGAGCGAGAAAGAGAGAGCGAAACGAGAGCAATGAATGCAAGTACTAGTATCCGACGACGGGGGAATTCTACGATATTCACGAAATTTATTTTTCTCTTCCTCTACTCTTCTTCAGCGAACATATCGCAACGCGACGCGACCATGAAACGTTTTTATTTTTACAATATTTGATCTGCGTGAACGCGGCACGGAGTTAAAACGTTAACCCAGCAGCGCCTCGGCATGCTAAACACTGCCGTAGCTAACTCCGGTCCGTCTATCGATTTCCCCTCCGCTTCGCGGAAACGATGTAGCGACGCGAAAGAACCGTAACCATATGCGACATTGATCGACATTTTGCTTCCGGCGACCGCGTCCGTGCGCCGAGTCGGGTTTGCGTTTAGCAGACTTAAAGTTCCACGGTCCACACTGGTAATTGCGATAGCTGTCGCTGGCGCGAGCCCCAGGATTGCGCTGTTACACGTACCTCGCCGCGCCCATGACCG
>NW_014581824.1:9025-9528 GCF_000485595.1 Priapulus caudatus
CACACACACACACACACACACACACACACACACACACACACACACACACACACACACACACACTCCATCATAGACAGGCAATTCCGGACCAGACTTTGCCCGCATCAAGCAACTGTAATTAACGAGTTTATGAGTAGGCTTAGTTAGTAAGTTATATAATTATTCCAGATGTGACTCGCCATGAATAAATTTGGCATTGGCGCTTCTACTACGTGTAAGAGTCCGTCGAGTTTTTATAGCCACATTTGATAGGCGCTTGGTTTTTTTTATCAATTTTATCGATAATTTACCGATATTTCTTTAAATTTTAGAGATACGTCCCAATACAACATTATAGAACAAAGACAGTCACTGCTCTCGTATAAGTAAGAGCGAAACATGGAGAGTGTGTGAGAGAGAGAGAGAGAGAGAGAGAGAGAGAGAGGAGAGAGAGTAGAGAGAGAGAGAGAGAGGAGGAGAGAGAGAAGAAAGAGAAGGAAGGAGAGTAGAGAGAGGAGGAGACG
>NW_014581825.1:0-543 GCF_000485595.1 Priapulus caudatus
AGAGAGAGAGAGGAAGGGGGGGGTGGGAGAGAGAGAGAGACAGAACGCGCGTGAGAGTGAGAACGAGAAATGGTGAGATTAAGATAAGAACACAGAAAGAAGCATATTTAAACAAAGTTCCATGACCTCGGAAACCACTTTAATCCAGCTGTGCAACAAGAGAAAACAAGAGAAGTCAATTATATGCCGATCGCTGATTAGTGACAAAACTCATTACTGCCGTAATGCTGCGACAGTAGCAGCAGCAGAAGCAGTAGCAGAAACAGTAGCAGAAACAGTAGCAGAAACAGTAGCAGCAGCAGAAGCAGCAGCAGTAGCGTTTGCAGCAGCAGCGTTAGCAGCGCAGCAGCAGTAGCAGTATAAGCAGCAGCAGCAGCAGCAGCAGCAGCAGCAGAAGAAACAGTAGTAGCAGCAGCAGCAACAGCAACAGCAACAGCAGCAGTAGCGTTAGCAGCAGCAGCGTTAGCAGCAGCAGTAGCAGTAGAGCAGTAGCAGCAGCAGCACAACAGCAGTAGCAGCAGCAGTAGAAGCAGCAGCAGCAGC
>NW_014581825.1:1677-2254 GCF_000485595.1 Priapulus caudatus
CTCTCTCTCTTTGTCTGTTTGTCTGTCTCTATCTCTCTCTCTCTCTCTCTCTCTCTCTTTGTCTGTGTGTCTGTCTCTCTCTCTCTTCGTCGCTCTCTCTCTCTCTCTCTCTCTCTCTCTTTCGCTCTTTGTCGCCTTCTTATCCTATTTATTTTCCAACCGCTCCTATCTCTTTCCCACACCCCTCCTACATTTGATCACCCCTCCTATCTGTTTCCGATCCTTCTTACTATCTGTTTTCCATCTCTCCCATGCATTTATTTCTCATCCCCCTCCGATCCATTTTCCACTTTCCTACCTGCGCACATCCTAATACGTGTTTCCCACCCACCCTTCATATTTGTTTCCCAGCCCCTCACGTCTGACTTTCGCTTCCCCACCCCCCACTCATCAGTCCACTGCCAGCTCTACCATCTGCCTTACACTTCCTCTACGCTCCTGTCTCTCGCTCTGGCATATATACTTGTCACTTCCCTCTTCCCTCTTCCCCCTCCCCTCTTCCCTCTTCTCTCTTTCCTCCTCCCTCCTCCCTCTTCCCTCTTCCCTCTTCCATCTTCCCTCTTCCCTCTTCCATCTT
>NW_014581825.1:3728-4468 GCF_000485595.1 Priapulus caudatus
TCTCTCTCTACTCTCTCGTCTCTCTCTCTCTCTCTCTCTCTCTCTCTCTCTCTCTGAATGTAGCCCCCCCCATGAATCAGCGCTGCCTCTCGGTGCACATTGCAGCATCCCACGGGAATTCGTCACTTACCCCCCCACCCCCACCTCACCCCACCTCACCCACCGGAGATGCCACCCACTGTCACTGAATCACAGGTTGCATAAAGCCCCGCTGGTTATAGGCGCTGCTGCGCGTCCGCATCCTTTCATTAGCCCGCGAGTGGTACTGATGCTGCGATTACGTAGGTCTCTATGTAGGGTGGCAGCATATTCTCAACATCGATGACACACATAACGAGAGGTGCGCCGCATCCTTTGCAGGCTGCGTGCTCCGATCGCTCGCCGCATCCTTTGCAGGCTGCGTGCTCCGATCGCTCGCCGCATCCTTTGCAGGCTGCGTGCTCCGATCGCTCGCCGCATCCTTTGCAGGCTGCGTGCTCCGATCGCTCGCCGCATCCTTTGCAGGCTGCGTGCTCCGATCGCTCGCCGCATCCTTCGGAGGCTGCGTGCTCCGATCGCTCGCCGCATCCTTTGCAGGCTGCGTGCTCCGATCGCTCGCCGCATCCTTCGGAGGCTGCGTGCTCCGATCGCTCGCCGCATCCTTCGGAAGCTGCGTGCTCCGATCGCTCGCCGCATCCTTCGGAGGCTGCGTGCTCCGATCGCTCGCCGCATCCTTCGGAGCTGCGTGCTCCGATCGCTCG
>NW_014581826.1:0-6779 GCF_000485595.1 Priapulus caudatus
TGAGAGGGAGGAGGACAGAGTTAGAATGGAGATGACAGGTATGGGAGACAGGGAAAAAAGCAGAGTACGTTTAGATGGAGATAGAGGTATGGGGAGACGAAGAGGACAGAGAGACCGTAGATGGAGATCACGAGGTATGGAAGAGAGGGACGAACTAGGAGCAGCACGTAGGCATCGATTAGAGATAGCTGTATCGTAGCAGAGCGGCAGCGACACCGAGAAAAGTATCTCGCGAGTTGCCGAGGTCATGTAGAGACACCGGCCAGAAGAGAGAGACGTAGGACTGGAGATAGAGCGCGTTGGGAGCGCACCCGGGAGGAAGCAGAGCCGGGGGGGCGGTAGATGGACGAGATAAGGTATGGGGAGAGGAGATGATGAACGGTTAGACGTAGATGGATGATAGCCGTTATCGGCAGGGAGAGGACCGGAAAAGAAGAGAGCGCGTCAGATTTAAGATAGAGGTATGCGGAGAGAAGGCGGGAGGAAGAGACGGAGTGAAGATAGAGGATATGGGGAGAAGAGAGAGGAGAAGAGAGGCAGAGAGAGGGAAAGACGAGACGTGAGTTGGAAGATAGGGTACCTGGGAAGCAGGCAAGGAAAGCAGAACGTAGTTCGGAGATAAGAGGTAATATGGCGCGGGAGAAAGGAACGTACGATGGTAGATGTAGAGGTAATGGAGAGAGAGGGATGGGGGGAACGAAGACGGGCTAGATTGTCTGCGAAGTAGAGCGCTATGGAGACGATAAAGGAAAGCGAGACGTAGCATAGAGATTTAGAGGCTATGGCAGAAGAAGAGGGCGGCGAAGAGAGCACGTTAGGATGACAGTAGAGTAATCTGGAGTAGAGAGAGAGAGAAGTGAGGAATAGAGACGTACGTATGGCAAGATTTAGAGGCGTGATGGAAAGAGGAGAGAGAATAGAGACGTAGTTGGGGAACTAGACTGTTATGAGGAGCAGCGGGAGAGAGAGAGACATAGATGGAGATAGATGGTAGGAGGAGAAGGGAGCGGACGGTAGATAGAGAGCGCGATATGCGCGAATGGAGGGAAGGGAAGAGAGGACGTAGATAGAGATTTTAGGGAATATGGGAGAGAGGGGAGGAAAGAAGAGACGTAGAGAAGATAGAGGTGATTGGAGAGAGAGAGAGGAGAGAGAGAGAGGAGAGAGGAAGAGATACGTAGGATGGAGATAGACGGTTGGAGAGAAGGGAGCGGAAGAGAGAACCGTAGTGGAGTAGGTGATATCGAAGAGCGCCGAGAAGAAGAGAATAGATGCGGAGATAGATGTATGGGGAGAGGAGAGGAAGGATCAGCGAGCACGGTCCGGAAGTAGAGAGTCGACGATATGGCGGATGGAGGGACCAGGAGAGAGAGGACGTAGCATCGGAGATAGATGGATGGAGGTGAGGGAGGAAGGAGACGTAGAGTTAGATGATCAGAGGGCATACTAAGCGAGAGAGTGCAGGCAACGGGAGACGTTAGATCGGAGAGTTGAAGGGTAATGGGGAGAAAAGAGGGAACGCAAGCGTGATGGAACATTTAGCCGAGCGGTAGGGGGCGAGAGAGGAAGACGGAGCGAGACTCTCTCGCCATGGAGATAGAGGGTATGGGCGGGAGGGCACGGCGTCAAAAAAATATAAGCCGAAGCACACAGAGATAGACGGTAGAGGTCGATTCGCGCCGGGAGAGGAGTCGGGATGTAAGGGAGGACGTTAGATGGATTAGAGGCATGAGGGAGAGGAAAGAGAGAGACGTAGATGGAGGTAGAGGTTATACTAATAGAATGATGAGGGGAGGAGGACGAAGTATGATGGGACGATACAGGTTATGGGAGACATGCGAAAAAGAGACGTAGATGGCAGATTAGAGGCTTATGGAGGAGAGGAGGAGAGAGACGTAGAATGAGATAGAGTAATGAAAGAGAGGCGAGACAAGGAGAGCGGTAGATTAGGATAGAAGGATATGGTAGAGGGGAAGGAGGAATGAGCGAAAGTATTGGTTAGAAGGCTATGTAGAGAGGCAGGAGAGAGACGTAGCATGGAGATAGAGTTTGGGAAGAGGCGAGGAGACAGAAGTAGATGGATAGAAGGTATGGGATGAGAGAGGGACGGAACGGAGACGTAGATGAGATGAGGTAGTCGGAAGGAGAGGGAGAAGAGAGCGTGATTAGATTAGAGCGTATTGGAGGAAGGAGGAGAAAAGAGACGTAGAAGAGATGAGGTATGGGGAGGAGATGAGAGAGAGAGGAAGAGAGACCGTTAGGGTTGGGGAGCGATTAGAGGTATGGGGAGCAGGAGAGCGAAGGGAGCGTAAGTTGGAGATAGAGGTATTATGAGCAGGAGGGGAAAAAGAGAGACGTTAGAGTTTGCGAATATGAGGGATAGGAGAGAGGAATGAAGCAGAGACGTAGATTGTGATAGAGGGTATGGAGAGGATAAGGCAAGCGAGACGATAGATAAGAGATTTAGAGTTAATGGCGAGGAGCAGGGAGGAAGAGAGACGTAGATGAAGATAGAGCGTAGTGGAGTAGAGAGGGACGAGAGCAGAGCGAAGCAGGAGAAGACTGTTTGATGGAGATAGAGGTATGGAGAGAGGAGGAAGAGAGAGCGTGTTGTGCAGATAGAGTTATATGAGCAGCGGAGGAGACAAGAGAGACATAGGATGCGAAGATAGCAGGTATGGACGAGAGAAAGGCAGGCACGGGAGTAGATAGAGGATCGAGATATGCGGAGAGAGGAAGGGCAAGAATGAGACGTAGATAGAGAATAGAAGGTCTGGACGAGGAGCAGTGGAGGAAGAGAGACGGTAGGGATGACAGGAAGAGGTATTGGAGCATGAAGAGGAGACGGGGAGGAGTGGAGACCGGGGACGAGAAGAGAGAGAGGAAACGAGCAGACGTTTATATGGAGATAGAGGTATGGGGAGAGAGGGAAGGGAAGCAGAGACTAGTGGGGATAGAGTTATATGAAGCGTGAGAAAGAGAAGCATAGATGGGGATAGTAAGAGGTTGGAGAGAGAAAGGAGCGAGATGTAGATAGTGTGAGATCGACGATTGGGAGGAAGGAGAGGAGAAGCAGAGGACGTAAGAGCTGGAGTAGATGGTATGGGAGTGGAGAGGGAAAGGGATACGTAGATGAGAGATTAGAGGTATGGAGAAGAGAGTGAGAGGAACGGAGCGTCAGACGGAAGATAGAACGATATGGGAGAAAGAGAGGGAAGAGGAAGCGGTTATGATAGAAATAGAGTAGTGGGAGAGGAGAGGAGAGAGAGAGAGACGTAGCATGAGATAGAGGCTATGGAGTGAACGCGGAGCAGACGAGCCATAGATTAGGAGATGAGGTATGGAGGAGAGGACGAATGAAGGCGAGACGTACAGATGGAGTTAGGGCATGAGGGAGAGAGAAAGAAAGAGAGACGTAGGATGCGAGCATAGGAGTACTGGGCGGAGAGGAGGGCAGGAGAGGACCGTAGATAGGGACAGTAGAGGATATAGAGAGAAGGGAGGGAGGTACAGACGTAGACTGGAGATTACAGAGTATTGGAGACGGGAAAAAGACGGAGACGCTAGATGGAGCATAGAGGTTATGGGAGAGAACCGGAAGGAAGAGAGACAGTAGTATGGAGCTTAGAGGCTATTGAACGAGAGGGAGGAAGGGAGAGTGATAGGATAGCAGGGATGGTAGAGAGGGCATGGACAGAGAAAAGTATATGGAGTGGTAGACGGATATGGATTAGAGACGGAGGAAGAGAGAGCGTAGTGGACGATAACAGACGCGGGTTTTGGGCAGAAGACGGGGAAGACAGACGTGACTGCGAAGATAGATCAGTGATGGAGGGTAGGCGGAAGTAGGATACGGAGACTGTAGTATGCCCATAGAATGGGATGATGCGTGAGCGCGGCAGAGAGCGGAGAAAGAAAAGAGACGTAGATTTAAGATAGAGTATGAGGGGAGAAGGGGCGAAGAGAGACGTAGCATGAAGATAAGAAGGTATGGGGAGAGAGCGAATGAGAGAGAGGGAGAAGGAAAGAGGAGGACGTAGTTGGAGATAGCAGGTGATAGGGAAAGAGGGGAGGAAGAGAGACGTAGTTGGGAGAGAGAGGTGATGGAGGAGCGACGAGGACGACGGAGAGCGCATGATGGAGGATAAAGAGGTATGCGGAGGAGGATATGAAGAGCGGAGCGTAGATTGTTGATCAGAGGTATGGGAGGATAAGGAGGACGAGACGCTAGATAGAGATAGGCAGGTATGAGAGAGGAGGAAGCAGGCACGTTTAGATCGAGACTAGAGGTATTGATGCAGAGAGGAGAAGAGAAAGAGAGGACGAGAGAGACGTAGATTGCGAGATACGACGATGGAGGAGGAAGGAAGGGGAGAGAGTAGTTGGAGATAGACTTCTAATATTGACGGCGGATGGAGAAAGACGAGACATAGATGGAGATAGCAGCGTATGGGAGGAGAGAAAGAAAGGCAGACACGATTAGTATGAGAGATCGAGATTGCGGAGACCGACGGAGAGAGGACGTAGTGGAGATAGAGTATGGAAAGTGAGGAAGTGTGGGAGGGGAGACGTAGATAGATAAGAGGTAATAGGAGGACGAGTGAGGGAAGGGGCGTGACGGAGATAGAGAGGATATGGGAGAAAAGGAGGGAAGGCGAAGAGTAGGGATGGGAAATAGGCAGGTATGGTGGGCGAGAGCGGCAGGAAGGGAGAGACGTTACGATGGGGATAGCGAGGTATGGAGTGAGGGAGAAGCGAGCTAGATAGAGATGCGGTATGGGCAGAAGAGGGATGAAGGCGAGACGTAGATGGAGCATAGAGGCATGGAGAGGAAGGATAGAGAGCCGGTAAGATGGAGCATAGAGGCTCATGCGAGAGAGAGGCGAGGAAGAACGTAGATGGAGTAGAGGTATAGAAAGAGAGGGAGGGAGGACAGACGTGATGGGAGATAGCAGGTTATGGCAGCAGGGAAAAAGAGGACGTAGATTGCGGCCATGACGATGATGGGGCGGTGAGAAGGAGCGAGAGCAGACGGTAGATGGGGGAAGATAGAGGTATGAAGAAGAGGGAGAAAGGGAGAGTAGAAGAGATTAGAGTATGGTAGGAGCGGAGGCAAGGAAAAGTTATTGGATGTTGAGCACGGTATGATAGCAGAGGAGGAGCAGAGACTTAGATGGAGATAGAGGTTTGGGCAGGAGCGGAGGAAAGTGAAGACGTAGATGGGAGATAGAGCGTTTGGGAGAGTTGCTCGGAGGAAGAGAGACGTGATGAGAGATAGCTGAAGACCCTAGGCTATCCGTCCTTCTCACGACGGGTCGCAATATGGGGTGAGGATACACGTCGATACGTAGATACATTGTCCCGTTTCTCGACGTGTGAGAAGGGACGGCGTTACCAGTCTAGTGTGCTGTTCAGGGGAAAGCCTGCCAAATCGGCAAGCGAGCCAAATTGGCCGTAGAATTGGCACTTTAAAACAAGTGCGCAGTGCGCAGGGCTCATCTGATCACCCCCACCCTGCGGGCTGTCTGGTGTTCTCGCTGAATTCATTTTGCTGCATAGCAACGACGTCATATTACATAAGTCGTGTTTATTTCTTGTTTGGATTTCTCGGTAGCATTGGGAGCAACATATATCAGCACACTTCGCACCACGTAATCTCTATCGCATTGCAGCGCACATGTGCATGCAGCGTTCGCAGGCAACAATTATGATTAGAAGCGTGCCAGCCATGGGCTGCCCCGTGTTTTTGCCTACCCACACGAGCATTCACTGATTCAGCTTTCAGGGTGAATCAACATCGTCCAACAACAACATTCGGTGCACCGAATACGCGAGTATCGTTACAGGCCTAACGTGCACACGCACGCACATGTACGTGCGCACGCACGCACGTGTACGTGCACACGCACGCACATACGCACATGTACATGCACATGCAAGCACATGTACGTGCACACGCATGTGTACGTGCGCACGCACGCATGCAAGCACGTACGCACATGTACATATGCACGCACCCACGCACATGTACGTGCGCACGCACGCATGCACGTGTATGTGCACATGCACGTACGTGTACGTGCACATGCACGCACGCAGGTATGTGTAGGTGCACACTCACGAACATGCGTGCGCTCTCGGTTCAGTACGTATATGTACATGTATTCTGTGTACGTGAACACGCACGCATGTGTACGTGCGCACGCACCAAGCACGCACCTGTACGTGCACACGAACGCACGCATGCACGCACGTGTACGCGCACATGCACGCACACATGCACGCACACACACGTCTACGTGCACACGCATGCACATGTACATACACACGCATGTGTACGTGCACACGCACGCACGCACGTGTATGTGCACACGCACACATGTACATGCGCATGCACGCACACACGTGTACGTGCACGCACGCACATGTACGTAAACACGCGTACATGCAGGCACGTGTATGTGCACACGCACGCACATGTACATGCGCACGCACGCACGCACTTGTACGTGCACACGCTCTAGCACATCACATTTTGGGATAGTGTGAGCTAATGACGTCACCAGTTGAGGCGCAGCCAGAGAAGCATACTCAAAATAACTTGGTTTAAATTGACTACGTCACGATTTTTCTATGGTGTATATTTGTAAAATTTTTGTTGTAATTTTTTTACATTAAAAGTAAGTACTAACGGGACTAAATATGTATCCTCAAATTCTTACCTGATACGATTGTTTCTCAACTAGGGCGTCGGTAATCATAATATCAAGCTACAGATA